>NC_057814.1:419708187-419855219 GCF_018294505.1 Triticum aestivum | reverse complement strand
TCGGCCGTCGCCCAGCTCACCACCTCGCGCAGTCCCGCCCATGCCCCCCGCCCCGCCCTCTTCGTCGCCGCCGACAGCGCTCCCTCGTCGCGCTCGCTGCCCCGTCCACCATTCGCCTCCCACTCCTGCCCGTCCCCGTGCACCATCCTCCCCCGACATCGTCTGCAGGATGCACTCAGCCGTCAGAGCTGGATCGCACGACCTCCGCCTAGGCCGCGCCCGAGGCCGACGAGGAGGCCACGACCATCAGGAGCCCGCGCAAGGGCACCGCATTCGGGAAGATGAAGTTGGCTCCCAAGGCGGCGACGGGCAAGAAGCAGCAAAAGTGGTGAGAGGCTAGGGTTTGTCTTCGTCCAGGGAACTGCAGGTCGACCCCTTATCTCTCTCCTTTCTCTGTTCTTGTTTGTTTGTAGCATGGGCTTGTAGCTTTTTTGTCTTCTCTGCCTGGAGATCCTGTTGGATTCGGGCTATATTCCAAAGACTAGATTCCAAGCGGCCTTTTGTGCTCTCTGGATTGGCTAGATTCCAAGTATTAGGAATTTGTTGGCTCGATGGTCTGGCTAGGGTTCCAAAGATGGCCACTTTTTTGGGGCCTTTTGTGCTACCTTGCTTGGAATCGATGGGAGAGAGAAGGGTTTAGGTAGGTTCCAAATATTGGGATCTTTTGGATTGGTGGTTTGACTAGGTTCGAAAAAAATGGGCTTTTGTTGCTGCCTTGTTAGCAAGGACCAATGAATCGATGGGAGACCAGCGAAAGGGATGCATTTCAAGGACTATATTGTTTTAGTTACTGCTGTAGATTTTCATTTTGTTGAATATGGGAGAATAGCGAAAGGGATGCATTTCAGTTTTAATATTCTTACAGATGTTTTAATGGGAGTCTTTCAGATAATATCCAATTCATCTCTACATCCTCAATGGTTCAACAATCTTCGGGTTATGTGGCAGCGTTTGGGAAACTAGTGCTGCAAGATTTGCAATCTGTACAAAACAATAAGCTTTCATATTGATAGGTACTTGAAAGATGCAAACGATGGCTCTGCTTATTTGAAATTTCAGTACTATCATGTTCTAATATGTTTGTGCAAAAGATTTGAGAGTTAAAGCAAGGCTTGCTCTTTCTGATAAATCATGTTTCATTTTTATAACCAGGTCATCAGTGTTCCCTATATATCATTGATTGCGGTTAATTGAGAGGTGAAGACATCATGTTTGGCAATAACTCTCGCTTACACAAAGGTATATGCTCAATTCTTATGAATTAGGAAACTAGGCAGTACTACTGTTGATCTTTCTCTAGCAAGTTCAGGCCATGTGTCATCCAGAGTTATTTACGTGTTAATATTTGGTTCATTTGGATGCTAGATTCTTGGGTTTGGAGCTAGATTAGTGATGCCTCACCAATCTGGATGCTACCGCCGAGCCTGAGGATTTGGGCCTTATTGGACCACTCTGATGCCAGTTTAGATGTTTTTGATTATTTGCTCCTTATCGGACCACTCAAGTGGGTTCAGCCTCAAGGTTTGTTCCCTTTTATCCAGTCTTTGCTTCTAGCTGTATATCTGTTTTGACCCGACATGATTTAGAAGAGGAAATGGAAAATATGAGTGGGTTTGTTTAGGAGTGCTATGATGCTTACATGATTGTATAAATAGATTTTTCGCTGACCTCCAGTGCAGGTGGGTTATTGCATATCTGGCGTCCTCTTAATTTTATACGCCTTGGTGGCATTCAGTTGTTTATCTAACTCTTTATATGTTTATTTGGTTAATACTTGCTTCATTGGAGCCATTTTGTTTTTGTTCTGTATAGTTCCACCCGAGTCTAAATTATTATGCATTTGCTCACAAGAAAAGCAGTCAGGACTAGAAAGCTGCATTGTTATTCCTTTTCCCTGGTTTAGACTGTAGTGTCAGGTTCAGAGATGATTGTAGCAAGGTCAAGTTCCTTTTTTACTGCACATGGATGTTTTGAATATGTTCTACCAAAACATTTTCTAACTAACATGTTGATTTCATATTGTTGTTTTCTGTGACCTTTGATAGAAGGATCTGCTCATGTATTTTTCCTGTGTATATCTTTGTGCTACAAAAAGCATTTCTGTTAAATATTAATTCCTAAATAATTGTTTCTGATAAACAACGATGCCTTTCTTACACAGGTTGTTTGATGCGTTCGTGCTCGTCGGCGGGACGGTGCAAGGCGCAACTCCGACGCGGTTCCTTGTCGGTTGGACGGTGTTCAGGCGCAACCCTGGCGCGCACTGAGTACTGCCTCGGCTACAACCTCCCTCGGTGAGGTCCATCTTCCTCCCACTCCTCTGCTTCGGCTACTGTATGGGACATGGCCATGGCTATATTGATGAGGTGCTCGTCTGGTTGATGCTCTATGCCCTACTCATGCATCGCTTCCTACTTGAGCTCTGTAGTTGTGGATCCATGCCATTTTAGGGTTTGCAGGCTGTTGTTCATGTTTAGTTGCTATCATAGGAGCTCATGTGATGCTCTGGTTTACATGTGGATGCCCTGGTCCTATAGCTATGCTCCTGGATTTGCTAGATTGATCAGTGGCGTTCGTGCTAGGGCGATGATGATTAATCGTGGCTGAAATAAGTGTGCCTTTGAGCAATCGTGGTACCTGTGTGTATCAGGTTGGATCCTCCCTCTTGTCTCTAGAATCCTTTTTGATCCTGTGATACTTGTTGTTGTCCTTGGATGGTCATTCTTGTTGAGTGATAACCAGGGCAGCTCCATTGTATGAACAGATTGATCTGGTGATAAGAGATGACGGGGGTAGGTTATATGATCGAGGAAAGGTGAATCTGAGCCCGCTATGCAATGAACCCTGAATCCAGAAAAACGAGACCGATCGGAATCCCTGGCTCCTCAGCGATTTGTCGAAGTGACTATTGATGACCTACAGGTCTCAATCTTGATTTCCTTGTAGACTAAAAGCTGAGATGCCATGTCTTTGTGAGATGCCAATGCGATGATAATTTGATGCATGTAGCAGTTTTTTATTTTCATTGAAATGATTTTATAGATTCTGTAGTACCAATTTTCCTTGATTCTGTAGTACCAATTTTCCTAGATAGAGTGTTTTCTGTATTGTTTCAGAAACCCGTCCAGGCCAAAGCATCTGATCATTTTTATCAATTCTTTGATTTTTAGCATTTCATTATACATATTTCAGCTTATAGGTTCCCCCTTCTCCCTCTTTTTGCATGAGTCTGTTGTATTCATTATAATGTCCTGTTCTAATTTATTCACAAATATATTGAAAATGCTAATCTGAAGGCAGAACCTTAGTTAAGCTTGAACTTGTTTGCTGAGTATATTGTAAATCTTTGTCACACATTCTGGAAATGAATGGTTCCATGCAGCTTCTGGGCGCTCTCGGGTTTTGGGGACATCTTTGGTGAAATTAGATGGCTATGAAGCTTCTGGAAAATGACAAGTCATGCCTGCTACTGCAGTTCATCGCAGCCTGGCACTAACTCATAAAGGTCTTCGAGTCGGAAGACAGGATGATGCCCATCGACAACAAGTCCATTAAGCTCCATATCTGGAAATGGTATTTACTCTGGTCTGATCTACTATAACAATTACTACCAGCTGCATATGGAATGATGTGGCGCTTGAAATTACTTCGTGGAATGTGAATTTTGAGTCATATAAGGTTTATCTTGTGATAGACCTTAGTGTCGCATTCAATATTTCTTTATTTCCTATGAAAAAAGTTACATCATAAATGTAACCAAGTATAACAATAAGGAGAAAAATGGGGGCTCCGCTGCCATGTCTTAGAAGTCAGTATCCTCTTCAAAGGTCGTGCTATTAGATGGCGCCTCGTCAAATTCACAGCTGATCTTATTCCTATCAAGTTGATTTCGTCTTGCCGTACATATATTGCACTTTCAAGATGCTTGGGTGGAGAACTCAATGTGCTCTATGTATCTCCCAATTTGTTTGTATCAAGTTCGTGTGAGGCGGTCACTGTGAAGTAAAATCGATAAGGCGGATGAATTACGCCACTTCTTAGTATGCTTAGCGATTATGGCTTCGTAGTTGACTCTTCTTATGTGTTCTCGCTTTTAGTACCGAACTGCATGTTCAATGCCCGTCTTTTGTGGTCGGATGAACGCACCGAGCTTGATCCTGTCTTCTAATCTGATGTTGATCTTGAGATCCATTGTGTTTTACTTCTGTCGCAATTGAATGCTTCTTTACTTAATTATTATCATGTATAAGTACAAATGCCATACTTAGGTTCCTGTGTGTGTAGTTGTATACCTCCTTTTTAGAATTGGATGAACACCCATAGTTCAGTTTGGGCTCATGCAGTGTGTTTTTTCTCGAATGCTTACTCTTGATGCTTCATGTGATTCAACATCGATAATTTCTTTTACTTAGTTTTTATGCATTTTATGTATTGTTTGTTGTCGAATAGATTCTGAACCGATGTACATGAACAAAAATAGATGATAATGTATCGATAAATTCCAATTATTTATGCATGATCATTTTGCTAGGCATTTTGCTGACAAAGGAAAAACCTGAAACTAATTTCCGTTTAACATAAACTCTAATATCTATACTGTACATACATTTTAGACATGTATATTTGTTCACCAACTATTTATTTTCTGTTGAAATGAATGGTAATACTTGATTTTCAATTTCCTAAATCTATATTATTCTTCTGTTGATAAAAATAATATTGGGGCACACCACATACTAATTCACTCAGTTTAGGTCTGTTTCCTTTGAGATTCACAAACAAGTGATGTAGAATTGATCCGAATTTTAAACAGACCTACACTTGAGTTTATGACTGCTTTTTATGTATTTTATTCTTTTACAGGAATGCATCCATAATCTTGGTATAAAATTTATCTGGATGGCTCAGAACCTTCAAATGGCATGGGTGAGATACAGTTTGCTGTATTCGGATTTTTTTCATCATCACAGGTTTGCAAATTTTGGTTATAATGCCAGTGTGTATTTTATGTTTCCATTTTCCATCAATTCATCTTGTAGAATCTCTGTGACCCTGAACGGTTGTTTGGAAGTTCGGTTCAGTCATAGCCTGATTTTTGCTGCCAGTATTAGATTTGTGAAGTTGGCATTTGACTATGGATCAAAATATCCCCGGTTGCTCTATGGATCAAAGGTTTACATGATTTTCCGAGGAGGGGATATGGAAGCTGGTTCATAATATTTTAGGAGTTGTGATAGAACAAGAATGGTTTCACTACCCAGCCTAGAGCATCTATTTATTTTGCAGCGGAGAAAATCTCTTTAAGACTGTACGTATCATTGCCGATCAAATAGTACACATACTCCAATTGTTTGATGCTATTCCCTCTCATATATATAGCAAGGAATCAACTTTTTTTTTGCGCATATATAGCAAGGAATCAACTTTATAGCTCTCATTTATTACATTTTGGTAGACCTCAGGAGAAAGTTCGCCTTCGTGCTCTGCCGTCTAAATGTGTTGATTCCCCTTGATGTGACCATACTGGATCTCACTGGTGGCTGCTCAACCTACAGGGGTCTCTCTCTGCCGATCTCCTTTTTGCAGCATAGAATGGCAGGAAATTTATCCATCCACCTGTGGTGAGAACTTGGTGTCACGTCTACCTGCCGAGCTGTCGCTGGTGCTAAAAATGGTGTTGCTGCAGCTGACAGATGCCATGGACCAAGTGCTATTCAGATGTAAGTTTCAGAGCCTATGATCATTGAATTTTCTTTCGAAGCTAAAATATTAGTCGTTCGTTTTGTATAGGAGTCTATTGGCTTAGATCGTTGTAATTTAGGAAATAAGTAAAAGCATTTAATACTTAAAAATAGTGTCAACAATGGTGAAAACATGCCAGGGTGTATTGTCTCCAAACTAATGATGGTATATTCTTATTTGGAGCTTCACTAAGCAGTTGTTCTTTAAAGATAGAAATATTTGATGCCATGGTGATTCCTCTATATTATTAGCATATTTAATCATTGCCATGATTATCTAGGTGGATATATAAATTGTTCTTTGTCGAGAATTTTCTTTCCAGTTGTTGGTTGACACCCACCTCCGAAAATGACCTTATTCGCCTCTTTATTTGTAAGCTAATCTCTCCATGATGCAGGACTCAAGTGTGTGTAAACCGTAAAGATTAGACCAATGGATATCAGAAAAAAGGAGCTCAATCAGGTATTTCACCATCTTATGCTACACCGTCATGTATGTTCACCTCTATGATGTATATTCACCTTCGTCCAAAACTGCAAGCCAATTTGTTTTGATATAAAACTTTGATATTTATTAGGTGAAGTTTTTGTTTGGTGGGTTGCTAACAAATTGCAGCTGGGTGTTGCACTGTTGGTACCTTTAATTCCTTGCTCTTAGCATCAACAAAGGTAAACGCTTTGGTGCATGCATATTTACTTGATTGTTCGTTGTCAAATATTTAGAATAAAAGGGATTTCACTCATGCAGCAGCTAGCCGAACGCCCAGGTCGTGGCCTGATGTGCTCACCAGCGGCGCTGGATATGCCCACTTCCTTTCTCGCGCAACGCCTTCCACCACCGCCTCCAACCTGACCTAGCTCTCCATTGCCTAACATCCCCACACTGGGTGTTCCAGGTTGTTGTCTGCCTCTCTCCGTCTCTTGATTCCCTCTTATTTTGTCATGTCCATGCTACGGTTCAGAGTAGAGCCCAGCGTGTTTTTTTCATGGTCAACAACACATACTGCTGATAGTTGTGGAGCTACTTCCCGTATGCATCTTCTTTTAGGATATTTTTTTCCATTGCTTTCAGTATTGGGAGATCCATCATACATGAATTGGGTAAACATTTGGGCTATACATAGCTCCGAGCTTGTGGTCGCAGTGCTATTGTTTAAGTTTATCTAAAAAACAACACTGAATGTGACTTTGGAAGTTTAAGTAGATGCAGACTATAACAGTAAATGTTTCAGCTAGCATGACGCAAACTTCTGGTTTTTGTGCAAATATTTTCATCGTATGTGTAAACTCTGATAAATGCCATGGTCGCTATGTGATTTTGCTTCTAAATATTTTATTTTTCCCTTAGAGATTGTCTGGGAATAGGTGTTATGATGGTGAAATGGTGTAGTTCACTAAGAGCTTATGATTTTGTAAAAACAGGAACACTTCGTTATGCACAACCGTTAAAGGTCCCGAAGAATCCTCCCAAGTTAGTTGAAGTGAATAGGCTGATTGAGATGCAAATACCAGAGAGGTAACCATGTTGTATATCTTGAGTTGCAGTATTGATCTTTCTTGTGGGAACAAGCTACAAATTTTCCCTATATTTCAGTGTTGACCTAGATTCTTTTTCATTCTTCAGTTCTATTCCTACAGAGTTTATCAGTGTGGAGCTAATAAAATTTTTCTGATTAGGATGTTTCATGGTAAAGGTTCCCCAAACAAGTATGGTCTATTAAACTATTTGTGTTTAATATATATGTTCTTAGGTCATCCAAAGCCAGAAATAAAAAATTCAGTATGATCTATTTTCTGGTTTTTTGTTGGTATGCACTAAAAAAATGTGACCCAGTGTGGATGCCTATGGTACTTTTTTTTATTGCCATGGAAGGTAATTGTGATTTTTGGACTTTGAAATCATGTTTCTCCTTTGATCAGCAGTTGCTCAGAGTCTTTTTATTGCCATCAGTTTTCTGAAGTTATTCTCGAAAAGACGAGATGCCTATTCATATTCATATATTCAAATGGTATCTCATCTGTTCAAATTTGTTTTTTCAATATTGGTTGTCATGCTTAATCTGTGTTGTTCTGGATGCAGACTTACACCTTGGACCTGCTTGGCAGCAAAAAGATGAACCAAACCCAATGTGATTCACCATGTAGGTTTTTTTGGTGGAGCAAAATGACGAAGGTTCTGAGAATCAGAGGTAGTGTAGTATAGCTTATGACTACAGAGCTACCTTGTGGATATGTTGGCTATAGAACCAAGTGTACAAACATGTTTCCTTGTGATTGTTTTGTTTTGGTTATGTTCTGGTGCAAATGGTTTTTCCATTTGAGTTGCTCGCCGTGAGGCGGGCAACGCGCGCCACTTATCTAGTGTATATATATGTTAAAAAAGCTCTACTCTAATATAAACATCGAAAAAAAGGCGGAATAAAGAAGTGCGAAACGGGACGATAGCCCTCCGATCCTCCAAAAGCAGACCGTATGTTGACCGGCAGAGCAGACCAGCAGAGTCGACTCAAACCCCTCCCTCCTCCACGAAGCCGTTGCCACGAGGAGCAGATTATTGAACCAATGGCGTTTCGCCATATCACCATAACTGCCACGTTGACGCCTCCCATTCGCTGGGTATCCTTTGCCATGACGTGGCCGCGAGAAACCGCAGCTTCCTCTCTGGTCCTTCAAACAGAAAAGTAAACGAAAAACAAGCACTCGTCACAAACACAAGCGGCGCGCAATTCGCGTGCTCCTTCGACCTGAGTTCCCCGCGGCGTAGTGGCGTACGAGCGAACCTTCTAGAGCTTCCTTCTCTGCCCCGTCGACACCGCCGCGGTGGCGCCGCCCACGCCCCAGGGGCCGGTCCTCTCCCGCCGCAAGCCCGCCTCCGCCGAGGCGAAGCCGTCGGAGGCAGCGACCACCAGCCTCGCCGGCGCCCTCGCGCGCGAGCGGATAAGGCGCCGCGGTGAGCGGGAGGAGGAGCAGGAGGCCGCGCCGTTCTGGCAGAGGACCTGGTTCCTGGCTCTGCTGCTCGCGATGGCCGCCGCGTCGTTCGCGCTCGCGCTTGTGCTCTACCTCGGCCTCGACCTCCCCGAGGCGTCGCCGTCGCAGTCCTACGCCGCCGACTCGGACAGCGCTGTGGAGGTGGGTAATTAATTTCCGCCTTCCTCCTTGTAAGGTTGCGATTTGGGATGGTTGGGTTAGGGCGTTAAGCTGATTAGCGTTCTGTGTTTGGAACTGGGATCACTATGGATCGGATCAGTGACGCAATTGTTTCTCCAATTCCTTTAGATTTCCTACGGATCAGTGGTCAAGTTAATGCACGAGAGGACCAAGTTTCGGCTGCATTCCCACGACGTGCCGTATGGATCTGGTAGCGGCCAGCAATCGGTCACCAGCTTCCCAAATGTGGATGACGCCAACAGCTACTGGGTATGTATCTCTCTAGCGCTGCATCAAACAAAACTGAATTGAACTAAGGCGCGAGGCCGTAGCAAAATTATGTGTTTATTAATCGATTTACAGTTTTTTCCTGACTTCCAACACGACGCTGTTAACCTGGAATGGAAAGACCATTCCAGGTTATTTAGCATGCGAGTGTTTTAATCTGGTTTGCTCAGTTACTTGTCCTTTCTGTCAGGGGTGGAGCTGGAAAAGTCACCCTGATGCACCGCTTTAACATGGTTTTAATTTTTTACACAAAAGTGTGCTAGATAAAATGTGTTTTGTAACTCCTAGCATGGATTATCAGACATAATAGCAGAAGATGTATAGGTACAAAAAAATACAAATCAAAATGCTTTATCAAGTTACTTGGAAATGATGTTATGCGTTCCAACTTAATACTTGGAAAATCACTCAGCCGAACGAAGTAATACCCTAATTAGGAGTAAAACCCATAGCCAATGCCCCACATTTTGCCAAAACTCCTATTATCTGAATAAGGTTTAATCTACTGGCAACACCTCAGACAAATAATGGCAAGAACTGAGAATGAACAATTATTACCAAATACTAACAAAGGAAAAAAAAAGGTACCGCGCTAGAGCTGCTTGGTCGCGGTGTTGATAGACCGGCGCAGTGTCGGCTGTCTCCTGTCTTGTGGGGCTGGCATAGGCTCTGCCGTGCACTGGTGCCTATGCACATTTGACATAGATTATTTGTTTGAGAGTGACAAAGACTAATTAATAAACTGAAATCTCTGCTTCGCAACAACCTCGTACAGAGAATTAAAAATAAAGAACTGAGACAGTCTAGAAGGACGATTTGCACTTCATATCCCGAGAATTGAGATTTAGGACATCTACGTATGATACCTTGAGCTGGGCAGCTGGAGGAAGGGGCACAGCATCGGCCGTCCGCTGTGGTCCATTGACCAGTCGCCTGTTTGTGTGACGGCGTGCTCGATCGATCAAGGGGACGAAAGATCGATTTGTTGCTCTCCAGCTCCTGCACTTCCATCTCCCGGTTGACGGCTTAATGCCCAGCCACAGCAAACCCTACCAAAAGGTTACAGCCCACAATGCCATGCCCAAAACAAGGCTTCTGCATGTTCGTCTCTCCGACCTGATGCACCACTTTCAGTTTAACTTGGTGCACAGGCAAACAACACCACCTAATCACCTAATCAACAGCACCTAATCACTACTAAAATAAAATTCGACCCTGGTGCCTGTGCACCAGGGAAGCTCCGAGTAGCTTCACCCATGCTTTCTGTCTTTCTTTGCACATTCGTTCATTCTGTAACTCCATTCTTTTTGCGGCTGTTCGTTATTGCTGATTTACAGGTATCGCTCATAGAATCTGTCCAGCACTTACTTGCATGTCTGTGAACAGTCTATCTTTGACATGGTTTCTTGCACAGAGCTAAGCTTATTAAGGGCCTGTTTAAAACCCACATTGCCTCATCAAATCCTCAGTTCTAGCTTCACATCATTGATGGCAGCTTCTCTGCTGACCGGCTTCACCTGTTTGGTGGCAGATATGCGAAATTTTCCCGACTCTAATGAACAGGTCATTTTTCCACTTACCGGTGGCAGTGGGTTGTAATTTAGGCCAACTCCGTGTTTTTTAGGATCCCGCTGCAACTTCCCAGCTTCTCCAACTTCTCCAATTTGCACTGCGGCCCCAACATAGTTTCGTGGAGCTGCTTCCGCAGCTGCAGCGTTCGACCCTGCTCCGCACACGGAATTGGCAGAGCGGAGCTGGAGTAGTTCCAAACGGGCCCTAAGTAAATAATTTCAAAATTCCTTTTGAAGTTGACAGTTTGATTACGGATTATGTAATAAGATGTAGATATAACCCATGAGCATTTAGAAAATGAACTAAAATAAAGATGTTCATACTTCATACCTCAAATGTGGTGCGCGACCAACTGACATGGACCTTCTCTTCTGCCTAGCTGAGAGCATATCTGCACAAAGTACACTATTGTTTAAATATTTTTGCGAAGAAGGCTCTGAGATTGTTTACAAATGGACAATCTAAGTATTCAATAATATATTGCATTCACTTGTTCAAAAGTGCCAAAAGTTCCCTTAAGCTTCCATAGTTAGAAGTGAATGGCGGCAGTATATGCTTTGGGCTAAGAGTGCGTAGCTGCGTAGGCTAAAGAAACCAGCTTAGGGTACTCGTCGTAACTATTAAGAAAGATTAACATTAACGAAATGGAAAAGAATGATCAGCACTGCCCTACCCCAAACATAATGCGAACATTTTGAAACACAGCATAACTTTTAAGTTGTTTCGGTTCCACTTTCCAGCCAGTCACTGCCATAAATCTTTATTAAGGCTACGGCAGGTTGGTCATGTTCAAGAATTGCAACCTTGCATGAGCAAACTTGTGTTGGAGGTAAAGCTAAGAGATAAGTTGTTGTGGACTCCTTTTGGGGCCCAAACATACCAGAGGTGCCGCAAGAAAATTGATGGCAGCAGCAGTTCTATTCCAGAGGTAGCAGGTAGTGGCATTAGGAGCAGCAGCAGTAAATCAGAAGCCTAGGCAGCAAATAGCGTTCAGGTGAGAGTTGGACTAGAGTCCCGACTGAAGGTTAGGAAACAATAGTTTAAAATAAGTATGCAATACCCTGTAGGATACAGAATATCTTAGCCAGTTACTGTTTCCGAGGTTAGTTCGGCTCTAGCCTAATATAAGAGGCAGCCCATGTGTACAAATGCCTTCCCCAAAGCAGACTCAGCTTCTGCCTCTCCTAACGCACGAAGGTGAGCACAAGTTATCACGCTATCCCATCAGGTCGAGACCTGAGATGTACAACCTTCTTTGCTGCCCACACGAACTCCATCGAAAACTAGCCCATAACATAGTGATCTGTGAGCTGACCCCCACTCTGCCATGGCACACGGCGACGGCAAGCCGACGACCATCATTCAGCAGCTCAAGCTGATTACCGAGCAACTCCGAGCCCTGCTCGCATCCTGAAACACCCTGCCTGCCAATCTGCAAAATTAGAGTAAGAATATTAACAAAATCAGTAAACAAAGCAATATGAGAACTTCAGAGAAAGGGGGAAAATGATCCCAAAATATAAATCTAATAATATAGAACGGAATATTATACAATGGAATTAGTATTTTTTTTGTTTAGGTATGTAACTAGCCTTATATGACTATATTTTTATATATTTTAGTGATCCTGTAGATTTTCCATATTATAATTTCCCCACCTTTTCTGAGGTTTTCCTTTTTTCCTTTAATTTTTTTATCTGTTCCTCATTCCTATTATTTTTCACACAATGTTTTGATTTTGTACAGAATCGTTGCCTGCTTTTTAATACTTTACGGAATTTGTTGGATTTCAACTTTTCAAAATTGAATGATGCTGACTCGGGATTTTACTCTGGACATAGTTCCATGGGTGAGGGTGCGGGTGGGGTGGTTAATGTACACTTACCTCTGAAGCTAACTTGTGAAGATATTTAGCTTGTAGAACATTTCACCTTCCTTCTTTCATGTGTTTGGCCACATACTTCTACACTAGAACTGGTACTGCCTAGGAGATTATTGGCCATTTCAAGGCATATGAAGCTTGTTCAGTGCACATTTTAGTAATGTATTGGAATTTGACATATGAAGTTTCAGCATAACATTTGCTAAGAGTAAATTGATGTATGTTGTTGGAACATACTCTAATTACCATTGGCCTGCTAGGAAGTAATACCTGGGAATTCTGATAGGGTTGTTGATCGAGGGTGAAGCCCTTTATGTAGTAGGGATAACTTAGCTGCCAAGCCAACTCGAAGGAGGTACAAAGCGGACTCTGCAACATCCAAATCTGGAATCAACCTAGTATGATTACTCGGGATACAAGATAGGGACTCTAGCCACTTTTGGATCCGGCCAGGGCCGCAGCAGAGGGTGGTGCATCCAGGGCCCTAGCCCACCCACCATATGTGCCCCCACATAACAGTTCTTGTTTCTTTCTTGTACTATTTCATGGTGGAACATATTTTAGTAGTTTGTTACCATATTAATTGATAACTCGCGGTATATGTTCTGAGTCAAGCTCAAGCCTTTTCTTGACAACTTATTTTTATATTATATTTGAGAATGCAGATTGTGAGACCTCAACCGGATACTTCAGCAAAACAAGGTCATGCTATAACACCTGGAACAATCGTCAGGCTTCAACATATGAGGACTAGAAAGTGGTTGCACAGCCATCTGCATGCTTCTCCCATTACGGGGAATCTGGAGGTCAGCAATTCTTGTGACTTTCTTCTAATTTCAGGTCATGCATGATATGGTCTTTGTACCATTAGACCTTTATTACTTTTAATTGTAGAAACAATTTTAGCTGCAATTTTAGTTCTTACGAGTCAAGTTTGGTGGAGTAATTCTCATTGATGTGACAAATGGATATATCTTTTGATTCAGTGGCCTATTATGTTAGTTGGTGGGGTCAACGGCCACATATGGTGTATGTCATCATTTAACGGAGTGGATTAAATTAACCAGTCTTTTTATAATTAGGCAGATACTTCTTTTGGTTTTGAATTGTCAAAAAAAGTATTATCATATAAATGAAGTAAACTACTTAATTTCAAGAGTAAATTACTCTCTGGGTGACTATTTATTTGAGTGTGTCGAATAGGTTACCATCCTTCTTATTTGCACTTGGGTCACTCAACTAAATTAAGTTGTTTACTACACACATCACCAATGTGCGCGGTAGTGCTGTACCCACTCATTTCGGTCAGTGCCTATATGTGCAAGTTAATAGAGTGGTAACCTATTTGACACACTCAAAAAAGTTTTGTGGCCTATTCGATACATATGACCATAAGGAATAAATTCATTTTAAAAAATATCAATTTTGTGGCACTTTTTGCTTGCACCCTTCGCCAAATGAACATCTTTTTATACAGAGACTTCTGGTGTTGCCTTCAATTATATTATTTCATTTTTCTTAGAACATCATGATGTTCAATATGTATTCATGAATTCGTCTAATCTCAGGTTAGTTGCTTTGGTGGTGAGGGTGAGTCAGATACAGGAGACTATTGGATGTAAGTGTTGCACAATGCGCATTATATTTCTGTGAACAGCTGTCAGGCCCAGTCCTTGATCTGGCTGATCTCTTGCATCTTACTATTCCAATGCCAGGCTTGAGATTGAGGGCGGTGGAAAAACATGGCGTCAAAACCAACGAATTCGGTTGCGCCATGTTGACACTGGTGGCTATCTGCACAGCCATGACAGAAAGTATACCCGCATTGCAGGCGGACAGCAAGAGGTGAGTCCATGAGTATATTCTCGGATGTTAGGTTGAATTCTCAGATTCTCTAGGTATTCTTCTCCAGCAGTTCAAGAACTTCTTGTCTCTGCCTTCACAGGTATGCGGTGTTGGCGACAAGCGACCTGACAATGTCTGGCTTGCAGCTGAAGGTGTCTACTTCCCTGTGAGCCAGGCCAAATAGCTGTCTTGCTGGGTGAGAAGTGTCATCACTGAAATAGCAATTGTGTATGATTCGGAATACTGGAGTTGTAATCATTAGAAATGTTTGGCTACGTCCGAGTTCAGTTAATTTGAGCTATTAGTGTAATGTAAGCTTGTTGTATATGAACTGAAGAGCACATGCTGCTGCTGAGTACCACTTCGTTGATGCTCCGTTTCTTCTAATGCAGCAGGTGTGCATTGATGGCCAGGGGGTAAATAGGAAGTTAGAGTTATGAAGACAAACCTTGGAATCGAAAGGGTTTAGGCTTAGTAGAACTAAAACCGAGTACATGATGTGCGGTTTTAGTACTACTAGGTGTGAGGAGGAGGAGGTTAGCCTTGATGGCCAGGTGGTACCTCGGAAGGACACCTTTCGGTATTTGGGGTCAATGTTGCAGGAGGATGGGGTATTGACGAAGATGTGAACCATCGAATCAAAGCCGGATGGATGAAGTGGTGCCAAGCTTCTGGCATTCTCTGTGACAAGAGTGCCACAAAAGCTAAAAGGCAAGTTCTACAGGACGGCGGTTCGACCCGCAATGTTGTATGGCGCGGAGTGTTGGCCGACTAAAAGACGACATGTTCAACAGTTAGGTGTGGCGGGGATGCGTATGTTGAGATGGATGTGTGGCCACATGAGGAAGGATCGAGTCCGGAATGATGATATACGAGATAGAGTTGGGGTAGCACCAATTGAGGAGAAGCTTGTCCAACATCATCTGAGATGGTTTGGGCATATTCAGCGCAGGCCTCCAGAAGCTCCAGTGCATAGCGGACGGCTAAAGCGTGTGGAGAATGTCAAGAGAGGGCGGGGTCGACCGAATTTGACATGGGAGGAGTCCGTTAAGAGAGACCTGAAAGATTAGAGTATCACCAAAGAGCTAGTTATGGACAGGGGTGCGTGGAAACTTACTATCCATGTGCTAGAGCCATGAGTTGGTTGTGAAATCTTATGGATTTCACTTCTAGCCTACCCCAACTTGTTTGGGACTAAAGGCTTTGTTGTTGTTGTAGGCGTGCATTGCAACATTACTCGTCACCAAATGATACGGGGCAAATTGTAGGGGTGGTCTAATCTTCACGAATTGAAGAGGGAAACAAGAAAGATCACGAAGAACATCAAGAAGAAACACCAAGATAACTAGTATAGCCCATTAGTGAAGCACATATTGGCAGCAAACATCTTGATTGTCAACAACTCTCTTTCAAATTTTAATAATTCAAAGGTTGACAGTTGATCCCAAATCCAAAGGAAAAATAGAAGGGGCAAAGCAGAACGCGGTGTTTTGGCTCCTGAGCTTTTGGTGCTCCCGCTGATGAACAACAGTAAAGAAGGGAAAAAAAAATCTAAATATTTTTTGAGTGCAAGATGCTCATGTGTGTGATGTTTGTAAAATTTGGTGAAGTCTGGACATTCAAGGAGCTTGTGGCACAAAAGACAAACTCTGAGTGTTTGAGAAACATTTTTTCTTTTTTGAAAAAACACTGTTTGGAGTTGATTGTGTCTTTTTTGCCATGAGCTCCTTGAATATTCAAACACACTGAAATTTTGCACAGAGATCACACACTTAAACATCTTCGATAAAAAAAAATCTACAATTTTTTGATTTATTGTCCACGGATGCTGATGAGCCCGGGCACCATTTTAAATTATGGAGGCAAAGTAGTTCTTTCCATAGCCCACGGAGATATTGTATCTCCCTAAAGCTTTTTCTAGAAGGTAGAATTCGTGTGATCCATTGGAATCTTCTCCTAGAAGGGAGATCTTGACCCACGAAGGAAGGATGCAGTCCAAAACGTGAAAACGGGGTTGTGGGAGAGCAGTGTTGTATTGCTAGACGAAGAGGTTGAGTGCCACACTCTAGATGACTAAGGTCCAGTAACCGACAAACTTAAGTTATCTATAGAATGACAATTTTTTATGTAGCTTCATGTCCCTGATACTACCACTTAGATCTAGAATATACGTGTTGATTCTCATGATTTCCCCGACCCGAGTTCCCACGTCCGCTTTTTTTCACCTGTAGAATAGGAAAACTCGGTTAGTCACTAATGTTTGGGCCATTCCAAATCTCTATTGAAATTCGTTAAATAAAGGTTAATACTCCTTCTTTAATTTTTTTTCACTTTCCTTAAAAGAATTAGAACTTTCCTGGGTTAAGTTTATTGAGGGAGTTAATCACTTGCAAATGGAATCCTGGGCTAGAGTCTTTGGCTCAATATCCACAAATGACCGATTCCCGCGCTAGCATGTATTTGACTGGAGTGGGGGTTCTTTAGCCGAATATAACGTCCGGATAATTAGCTACAGTAATCACATGTTAATGTTGCCACGTCACCGTGGTTACTGTTATTAATCTCGCGTTAGTTCAAAACTGATTCAAATTTGAATTTGAATTTAAGTCAAATTATAAAGGTTTTCAACCATTAAAATTAAAATGTTCTAAATGTGTCAAATAAATCATAGGTAATTATGGTGGAGAATCCACATCTTTATAAAGTAATTAAATGCTCTAAAATAATTAAAACAGTAGTTAAAATAATTAAATAAATGCCATTTGAATTTTATAAAATATTAAACTCTTTTATTCTGGGATAAGAATGAATGTGCCAGTAGTATATTTATAAATACTAATTTAGGTGCTAGTGATAATTTTTATAAACATAAAATAAAGAGATCTAGAAATAAAACAGAAGAGAAAAATAAATAAAAGAAAAAGAAAAACTTGCACTGTGCACTTGGGTCCAAGTGCACAGTACAACCGGTCCAGTCCATCCCAGCCCACCAGGAGGTCTCCTCCTACCTCCTGTTCATCAGGACCACGGTGGACGCCCGTGGTTCGTCCGTGGCCGCAGATGGCCACACGGCGGCCATCCGTCGCACCCCAGCGCCCTATACAGTGCCCTCCCCCGTCGACCCCCTGCTAACCCTAGCCGCCTTTTCCCCTCCCCTCGTTCTCCCTCGTCCCGATCTAGACACGCCCGACGCAGTCGTCGCCATGGCCGAGCTCTTTGTCGTGGCCACCGTCGTACCTGCCGGGTGATACCTCGCCAGAAGATGCTCCGGCCTCCCCTCCTTCGACTACAACCACGTCATCGAGCTGCAGTGCTCCTCCCCATCGCCACCAGCAACCTTCACCATCATCGTCGTCGCCTGCGCCGTTCCTCTTCGACTGCATCCGCCGCAGTCTCGCCGTCGATCCGCGCCACCACGACCACCCCAGACCCGTACGACCTCGCTGTCAGCCCTCCCGCTGTGAGCATCCTCGATTCCCCCTTCCCCCTTTCGTTTGGTTGCCGTGGATGCCGCCCCCTGTCAGACCGAAGCCGTTGCCCCCACTCGCATCGTCGCCCCCCTGCCGCTGCGTCTGCTACCTCGGCCCGGCGCGACCGCAGCCCCGCACCGGCCGCTACGGCTGTTGCCGCCGTGGCCTCCGCCCCGTTCGCCGCAGCGACTGTGCCCCGCCGCTGCTCGGGCCCCTTGTGTGCGCCCCATTCCCCACTACTCCACCCGCACCGGCCGCGGCCGCCCACACCCGCAGCCACAGCGCCCGCTCCGCCCATCTTCGTCGCCTGTTGCTCCCTCGTCGTCGGCGCCCCGCGCCCCGCCTCGCCTCCACGCGGCCTGCCCGAACCCACCGCCGGCCGCCACTCCCCGCGCGGCCTGCTGCCGCCCCCTGCTAGCTGCTTTTGGCTGCTACTGCCGCTGCATACAGGCCGGGTGCCCCTGTTAGATTACGTGCTAATGCCCCCTAATCCTAACACTATGTAGGCACTGATAGTAGCCCCACTACTTAATTAGATTAACTAAAACCATTTAAAACTCTATTTAACAAAAATGTCCCACTGAAATATGGGTCCCACTGCTAAATAAATCTAGTTAGTTAAATAGTTTAACTAGCAGTCTATGACATGTGGCCCCCACATGTCAGTTGGACCAGTCAAACCAGTCAACAAGTTGAGTGTTGACTGCTGACTAGGCGGTCAACAGGGCCCAACTGTTAGTCAAATAGTCATATCTCTGGGTACACTTCGGTGTACCCGTAGCATTTAGTATTTAATATATTTTCGAATTAAATTAACTCCAGAATTTTTGAAAATGTGTAAAACTTAGAAAATTCATATAAATTAATCCATAACTCAGATGAAAATACTTTGTACATGAAAGTTGATCAGAACGACGAGACGAATCCGAATACGCAGTCCGTTTGTTCGCCACGCGTCCCTAGTATAGCGAACCTGCAAACTTCCCCCTCGGGCCCGTCTGTCCGAAAACGCGAAACATCGGGAATACTTTCCCGGATGTTTCCCGCCTTCGCCAGTAGCACCTAGTACCGCGTTAGGTCACCCCTCGCACCGTGTATTGCCTTGTTATGCTTTGTGATGATTTGATTGCTCTATTATTTATTGTGTTTCCCCTCCGTTACTTCTTTCCGATAGACCCCGAGACGTTGCCATTACCCTAGTGATCGACTACATCGACGACGACCCCTCCTTGCCAGAGCAACCAGGCAAGCCCCCCTTGATCACCAGATATCGCCTATTCCTTTTCTCTACTGCTTGCATTAGAGTAGTCTAGCATGTTACTGCTTTCGGTTAATCCTATTCTGCTGCATAGCCTGTCATTGTTGCTACAGTTGTTACCCTTACCTGCAATCCTAAATGCTTAGTATAGGATGCTAGTATGCTATATATCTTATACATGATACATGTGGTGACTACAGTGGCCCTACATTCTTGTCCGTCTGCCATGCTATACTATCGGGCCGTGATCACTAGGGAGGTGATCACGGGTATATGCTATATATCTTATACATGATACATGTGGTGACTAAAGTCGGGGTCGGCTCGTAGAGTACCCGCAAGTGATTCAGATATGGGGGTTGAAAGGACAGGTGGCTCCATCCCGGTAGAGGTAGGCCTGGGTTCCCAACGGCCCCCGACTGTTACTTTGTGGCGGAGCGACAGGGCAGGTTCAGACCACCTAGTTGAGAGGTGGGTCTGGCCCTGGTCGGCGTCCGCGGTTACTTCAAAATAACACACTTAACGAGATCTTGGTATTTGATCTGAGTCTGGTCACTGGCCTATATGCACTAACCAACTACGTGGGAACAGTTATTGGCACTCGCCGTCGTGGTATCAGCTGAAGCCTTCTTGACGTCGGCGACTGAGCGGCGCGCGCCGGATTGGACGGTAAGCCTGCACTTGTATTAAGGGGGCTAGGTCTACTTCCGGCCGCCCTCGCAACGTGCAGGTGTGCAATGGGCGATGGGCCCAGACCCTTGCGCGCTTAGGATTTAGACCGGCGTGCTGACCTCTCTGTTGTGCCTAGGTAGGGCTGCAATGTGTTGATCTTCCGAGGCCGGGCATGACCCAGGAAAGTGTGTCCGGCCAGAGGGATCGAGCGTGTTGGGTAATGTGGTGCACCCCTGCAGGGAAGTTTATCTATTCGAATAGCCGTGATCCTCGGTAAAAGGACGACCCGGAGTTGTACCTTGACCTTATGACAACTAGAACCGGATACTTAATAAAACACACCCTTTCAAGTGCCAGATATAACCCGGTGATCGCTCTCACACAGGGCGACGAGGGGAGGATCGCCGGGTAGGTTTATGCTATGCGATGATACTTGGTGAACTTACCATCTACTCTCTTCTACATGCTGCAAGATGGAGGCTGCCAGAAGCGTAGTCTTCGACAGGACTAGCTATCCCCCTCTTATTCTGGCATTCTGCAGTTCAGTCCACAGATATTGCCCTTTTACACAGATACCCATGCATATGTAGTGTAGATCCTTGCTTGCGAGTACTTTGGATGAGTACTCACGGTTGCTTTCCTCCCCCCTTTTCCCCTTTCCTTTCTTCTCAGTTGTCGCAACCAGCTGCTGGAGCCCAGGAGCCAGACGCCACCGTCGACGATGACTCCTACTACACTTCGGGTGCCTACTACTACGTGCAGGCCGCCGCCGACGACCAGGAGTAGTTTAGGAGGATCCCAGGCAGGAGGCCTGCGCCTCTTTCGATCTGTATCCCAGTTTGTGCTAGCCATCTTATGGTAACTTGTTTAACTTATGTCTGTACTTAGATATTGTTGCTTCCGCTGACTCGTCTATGATCGAGCACTTGTATTCGAGCCCTCGACGCCCCCGGCTTGTATTATGATGCTTGTACGACTTATTTTATTTTAGAGTTGTGTTGTGATATCTTCCCGTGAGTCCATGATCTTGATCGTACGCGTTTGCGTGTATGATTAGTGTACGATTGAATCGAGGGCGTCACAAGTTGGTATCAGAGCCATCTGCCTGTAGGAATTCCCCTTCCAAACTCCTTGGCCGAAGTCGAGTCTAGTCATTGCAAAACTTTTACTAACATGGTTGTGTGGCTTACGGGACCACGTCACCATTGGGTGGTATTAGGATCTTTTATTCCTCGATCTATACTTTGGGACTCTGATCTCTCTTCTATTTGGGCTAAATGATTTTACTCACTCTGACTCTAGGTTCTCGTAATTACTTCCTCCCGAGAGCCTCTCACTCCAGATGATTTCTTGGTGCGTCGAAGGATTCTAAAGATACTCTCTGATGCTATCCAAAGAACTTGTGCTCATTGCGTTTGCAATTCCCTTCCACCGTCAACCCCTATAGATAACTACATTCACTTGCCATTCTTACATTAGTCCCTAGTTACTCTTGTTATTACAAGGTACCCCAAAATACTCGATGTTGTTTCGAGAATCCTTGTGCCTACTGCCTTGCAGCTCTTTTCCGCATTAATACCCCCACGAACAATTCCTCATACTTACCGGGGATCCGTTCATCACTAGTTGTTCATGTGTTTCAGAAGGATCTTCAAAAATACTATTCGATCTTCCGAAAATCCTCAGCAACTTATTGCTCTTGAAATTCTTGCTTGCTTACATTATGGTTAATCCCATAAGTATAATAATCTTATTGACAGCCTTTGTCATTAACATTTTGAGTCTGTTGATTCAATATGTTGCGAATGCTTGCAATCCTTATTCGAATCCTAGAATTCATCCTTCCAGCTCAGATGTCATTTTGAACATGAGCTGATTCTCGACCAATCAAATTACCATCAGTTGTACCCCTAAGCCTACTCCACTTACCGATCCATGACCAGAGTGTTTGCTTCTGATCGTTGATTTGGAAATCATAATTCTTTTGCATTTGAGCTTTGATTAGTCAGTTGTTTCTATGACCTGATGCCTTTGCATTCTTCTCCTTCTGATTGAGTACCGATACTCACATCAAATTCCTTGTGGTCCACGAGACCAATTGCTTGGTTATTATTCGATAGCGTCCTTCATATCCAATAACCTTGATAGTTTCTCCCCTCATACATAATGCTTTTGGTAAATTGTGTCTTCTGCCTTTGGTAAGTTATATCCTATGCCTTTGTCAACCATGCTCTGCTTCGAGCATGTGTTAACTGATCCGAAAGTTCATGGTACATCTTCCTAAGATGCCCCGATGGGTTGAACCTATGCCTTCCCTAATATGTGTGAACTCGTAAGTTATGCGAGTTATACTCTACTGACTTTCTGTCAGATGAAATTTCAACACTACCACTTCTTCAAAAGCGAGAAGTGAATGAAAAGTTGTGCATTGGAGAAGTGGGAGTCAACATTGTACTTGAGTTCATGCCCATGGACACTATGTAGATCTTATCATGGAAGTTTCTCTTAAAGTAATTATTTCCTTGGTATAAGTTCATCTTATACCTTGGATCTGGTCTTTTGCAATCATGGTTCCGCCATATTATTATTCCTTGATTCCTTTTTTTGGACAAGTTAAAGTACTTGCCTTCTGCAGATCAATACACCTGCCCAACCTCTATTTTGATCTACCTTTGAGTATTACCCCCTGGTATCTTGAGATTATCACGGAACTGCATAACTTCTTATGAGTTCATCAAGTACTACATTCTCACTGATTCCAATTTTTTTTCACAGGCTCTGAGTTATTAAACACTCAAAGACACCGATAACTGAATCGAGTCCGCACCGTGATTAAACAACTATTAGTAATCTTCTTTACCTACCAGTTTGTACCCGGTCACATTATTCCTAGCCTTATTGGCTATATCCTTATCGTGCTAAATTTTAACTGGTCCTTCTTGCCAGAGCACAATTTTCGTCGATGAGCTAAGCTTACGTCGATCTTCCTCGTCATATCCTTTTGCCTTGAACAACAAGCTTGATTTCAAGTTTGTGTCATACCCGTGGTTCCAATCACCTTTCGCTTCATCATTCCTTTGACTTGATGTCATCGTCGATTGATTACATCTTCATGAAATCTCTCGACAAATGTGTCATGATCCTCATCAACATTCTGAGCTCTTCCAGGATATCAATCAAATTCATGATGAGAAATACCATCCTTGCCCCTTGATGATTTGTGTTATCATCGACAACATTCTGGCCTTTCCCCCAACACAAACTTGTTCATGTTTTGTGTTGTATATTGTTTTTCTTTCTATCTAGCTTAGCTTATGTTCTACCTTGGAGTATTACCATCTTTTATGTCAAGGATTTTGTGAGAATGGCTCCACCTCTTAAGCATTCTTGATATAGTAATACTTCTCACCATATTTGTTCATATCTTGGTCCCCGTGTTGAATCTAACCAGGATACCAACAAGTGAGCGGTGCTACTTGGATTCTGTACTTCTAGCTACCCTATTGCTTTGAAGTTAATGGTCGATAGTTCATTCCTCGACTATTGGTTATCAAATCACCATTCTAACATTGATCATGCTACCTAAGCCCATATTTTGGGTGCATCTTTCAACCAATGTTTAATCGTGTATGTTTTCCTCGAGCATACATCATTATATCATTTGATCTGACAAATGTTATCTCCATGTTCACATAATTGTGGAAATCCACCTTTTTGTAAATCTCAATGAATTGTCGCTGAGTCCATCAGCCACCTCCTCACCCTCTCCTTGATTTAATGATGAACTCTTATTTCGGAACTCGCTTCCATAGCTCATTTCCTGAGAATCTTACAATGTCATCTTGTAAATTTGTGTCACACCTTTTTCTTCTCAGGCATCTGAGTCTGAGGTATCCTAACACCAACCAGAACTGAATCTCGGTCAGATATGATGGTTGGAACATCTTTCCAAGAGTTATAAAATTGATCTTTATACGACCCGGTAGGGTGATGTCATGCCTAACACACCTGACCGGAGGACCTGTTGTTATACTTTCCTTTTTAGCAAGGTTAACCATTCTTCCATGAGGAAATTGTAAGATTTATTATGTGAGTTATTCATGATGGATCCTTTGTGTATCCAACGCCTGACCTTTGCTTGAAGACCATGTCAATGCTATCTTGAAGCATGTCTGTGGTACTCCGATTTTCAATAAAAACATTTGAAGCACAATGCTAAGTTTTCTTTATCAATTATCCAAGCACCGTTGTATGGGTAATGTCATGAAATTTCCCTCCCCTTATCTAAAGGGTTTTCTACTTTATATCCTGTCATGGATATCATGCTCTTGTCCTTGGGAAGGATATACCCCCCCTGAAATATGTGTTTGAACACATTTTCCTTTCCATTGTTCTGTTTAATCTGATGATCACATTTTCCTTTCCATTGTTTTGTTTAAACCTTCTTGTGATCTATATGATCTAAACAGTAATACTCTCCTGCTCCTTTAAGCACCTCGTTGTACCACTCTGTCACTAAGAACCTGTTACTATTGTTGATGACATTCCGGTAACCACCGATGGACGAGAACTTTGCCTATTGGCCCACCTCATCTCAGCGAGCAGGAAAATGGTTCTCTTCGTCCCTCGCCCTTGGTACCAACATTGTTGCCAACATAACTGACAGTCTATTCTCTGACATGCCTTGCTACCATGACCGAGCAAGATGTCACTTCTCCTTCTACTTTTAACCCACATGGTGGGCCCATAACCCACAGTTCCACAGGATCGAAACCTAACTCTCCTGCACACCCCCTGTTCGCAAGGTTGTTCCTCGCGCGTGGCCTCGTATGTAATTCATGAGCCACCTTCCGAGGGATCATCAATTCTGGTATCAAACACAATACTTATCCCCGTTGCTTTGAACCCCTTTCACGCCCTGTTTCAGGCATCGAGCGATTGCCTACTCGCTCAAAACTTCCCATGATACCTCCTTACCTTGCTCTCGATATTTTCTTAAGTTTCAATTCGAGAGTTACTTTCCGCCACCTTCCCCGATGTTATCGACCATATAGTCAACCTTGTAGAGGTCTGTTCTCCTGGAATACCCACCCTTTATTCTTTCGTAAGTAAGATGGAGTTCCTGAAGAAAGGATGCCGACTTCATCATGATGACCTGAAGCAAAGAAATGAAGACATCAACGTAATGGATCTACCTCTTCGGGAAGAGCAATCAAGACCGAGAAGATTCGTTAGAATTTCGTAACCAGATCTTCCCCCCTTACTCCACCTCTTAAAATCTCGGGACGAGATTTCTTGTAGTGGAGGAGAATTGTAACACCCGGATAATTAGCTACAGTAATCCCACGTTAATGTTGCCACGACACCGTGGTTACTGTTATTAATCTCGCGTTAGTTCAAAACTGATTCAAATTCAAATTTAAGTCAAATTATAAAGGTTTTCAAACATTAAAACTAAAAGGTTCTAAATGTGTCAAATAAATCATAAGTAATTATAGTGGAGAATCCACATCTTTATAAATTAATTAAACGCTCTAAAATAATTAAAACAATAGTTAAAACAATTAAATAAATGCCTTTTGAATTTTATAAAATATTAAACTATTTTTATTTTGGGATAAGAATGAATGTGCGAGTAGTATATTTATAAACACTAATTTAGGTGCTAGTGATAATTTTTATAAAACTAAAATAAAGAGATCTAGAAATAAAGCAGAAGAGAAAACAAATAAAAGAAAAAGAAAAACTTGCACTGTGCACTTGGGTCCAAGTGCACAGTACAACCGGCCCAGTCCATCCCAGCCCACCAGGAGGTCTCCTCCTACCTCCTGTTCATCAGGACCACGGTGGACGCCCGTGGTTCGTCCGTGGCCGCAGATGGCCACATGGCGACCATCCGTCGCACCCCAGCGCCCTATAGAGTGCCCCCCGTCGACCCCCCTACTAACCCTAGCCGCCTTTTCCCCTCCCCTCGTTCTCCCTCATCCCGATCTAGACACGCCCGACGCACTCGTCGCCATGGCCGAGCTCTTTGTCGTGGCCACCGTCGTACCCGCCGGGTGATACCTCGCCAGAAGACGCTTCGGCCTTCCCTCCTTCGACTACAACCACATCATCGAGCTGCAGTGCTCCTCCCCATCGCCACCAACAACCTTCACCATCATCGTCGTCGCCTGTGCCGTTCCTCTCCGACTGCATCTGCCGCGGTCTCGCCGTCGATCCGCGCCACCACGACCACCCTAGACCCGTACGACCTCGCCGTCAGCCCTCCCGCTGTGAGCATCCTCGATTCCCCCTTCCCCCCTTTCATTTGGTTGCCGTGGACGCCGCCCCCTGTCAGACCGAAGCCGTGCCCGCACGCGCGGACCGCTGCCCCCACTCGCATCATCGCCCCCCTGCCGCTGCGTCTGCTACCTCGGCCCGGCGCGACCGCAGCCCCGCACCGGCCGCTGCGGCTGTTGCCGCCGTGACCTACGCCCCGTTCGCCGCAGCGGCTGTGCCCCGCCGCTGCTCGGAACCCCTGCGTGCACCCCATTCCCCACTACTCCACCCGCACCGGCTGCGGCCGCACACACCTGCAGCCACAACGCCCGCTCCGCCCATCTCCGCCCCCTGCCGCTCCCTCGTCGGGGGCGCCCCGCGCCCCGCCTCGCCTCCACGCGGCCTGCCCGCGCCCACCGCTGGCCGCCACTCCCCGCGCGGCCTGCTGCCGCCCCCCTACTAGTTGCTTTTGGCTGCTACTGCCGCTGCATACAGGCCGGATGCCCGTGTTAGATTACGTGCTAATGCCCCCTAATCCTAACACTCAGTAGGCACTGATAGTAGGACCCACTACTTAATTAGATTAACTAAAACCATTTAAAACTCTTTTTAACAAAAATATCCCACTGACATATGGGTCCCACTGCTAAATAAATCTAGTTAGTTAAATAGTTTAACTAGCAGTCTATGACATGTGGCCCCAACATGTCAGTTGGACCAGTCAAACCAGTCAACAAGTTGAGTGTTGACTGCTGACTGCTGACTAGGCGGTCAACATGGCCCACCTGTTAGTCAAATAGTCATATCTCAGGGTACACTTCAGTGTACCCGTAACATTTAGTATTTAATATATTTTCGAATTAAATTAACTCCAGAATTTTAGAAAATGTGTAAAACTTAGAAAATTCATATAAATTAATCCATAACTCGGATGAAAATACTTTGTACATGAAAGTTGCTCAAAACGACGAGACGAATCCGAATACGCAGTCCGTTTGTTCGCCACGCGTCCCTAGTATAGCGAACCTGCAAACTTCCCCCTCCGGCCCGTTTGTCCGAAAATGCGAAACACCCGGAATACTTTCCCGGATGTTTTCCCCCTTCGCCAGTAGCACCTAGTACCGTGTTAGGTCACCCCTCGCACGGCGTATTACCTTGTTATGCTTTGTGATGCTTTGATTGCTCTATTATTTATTGTGTTTCCCCTCCGTTACTTCTTTCTGATAGACCCCGAGACGCTGCCATTACCCTCGTGATCGACTACAACGACGACGACCCCTCCTTCTTGCCAGAGCAACCAGGCAAGCCCCCCCCCCCCCTTGATCACCAGATATCGCCTATTCTTTCTCTCTACTGCTTGCATTAGAGTAGTGTAGCATGTTACTGCTTTCGGTTAATCCTATTCTGCTGCATAGCCTGTCATTGTTGCTACAGTTGTTACCCTTACCTGCAATCCTAAATGCTTAGTATAGGATGCTAGTATTCCATCAGTGGCCCTATATTCTTATCCGGCTGCTATGCTATACTATCGGGTCGTGATCAGTAGGGAGGTGATTGATGACCCACAAGTATAGGGGATCTATCGTAGTCCTTTCGGTAAGTAAGAATGTCGAACCCAACGAGGAGCAGAAGGAAATGGTAAGCGGTTTTCAGCAAGGTATTCTCTGCAAGCACTGAAATTATCGGTAACAGATAGTTTTGTGATAAGCTAATTTGTAACGGGTAACAAGTAATGAAAGTAAATAAGGTGCAGAAAGGTGGACCAATACTTTTTGTAGCAAAGGACAAGCCTGGACAAACTCTTATATAGAGAAAAGCGCTCCCGAGGAGACATGGGAATTATCGTCAAGCTAGTTTTCATCACGTTCATATGATTCGCGTTCGGTACTTTGATAATTTGATATGTGGGTGGACCGGTGCTTGGGTGTTGTCCTTACTTGGACAAGCATCCCACTTATGATTAACCCCTATTGCAAGCATCCGCAACTACAAAAGAAGTATTAAGGTAAACCTAACCATAGCATGAAACATATGGATCCAAATCAGCCCCTTACGAAGCAACGCATAAACTAGGGTTTAAGCTTCTGTCACTCTAGCAACCCATCATCTACTTATTACTTCCCAATGTCTTCCTCTAGGCCCAAACAATGGTGAAGTGTCATGTAGTCGACGTTCACATAACACCACTAGAGGAGAGACAACATACATCTCATCAAAATATCGAACGAATACCAAATTCACATGACTACTAATAGCAAGACTTCTCCCATGTCCTCAGGAACAAACGTAACTACTCACAAAGCATATTCATGTTCATAATCAGAGGAGTATTAATATGCATAAAGGATCTGAACATATGATCTTCCACCAAATAAACCAACTAGCATCAACTACAAGGAGTAATCAACACTACTAGCAACCTACAGGTACCAATCTCAGACTTAGAGGCAAGGATTGGATACAAGAGATGAACTAGGGTTTTAGAGGAGATGGTGCTGGTGAAGATGTTGATGAAGATGGACCCGCTCCCGATGAGAGGATCGTTGGTGATGACGATGGCGATGATTTCCCCCTCCCGGAGGGAAGTGTCCCCGGCAGAATAGCTCCGCCAGAGCCCTATATTGGTTCCGCCAAGGTTCCGCCTCGTGGCGGCGGAGTCTCGTCCCGAAAGCTTGCTTATGATTTTTTCTCGGACGAAAGACTTCATATAGCAGAAGATGGGCACCGGAGGGCCACCAGGGGGCCCACAAGGCAGGGGGCGCGCCCCACACCCTCGTGGCCAGGGTGTGGGCCCCCTCTGGTATTTTCTTCGCTTAGTATTTTTTATTATTTCCAAAAATGACTTCCGTGGAGTTTCAGGACTTTTGGAGTTGCGTAGAATAAGTCTCTAATATTTGCTCCTTTTCCAGCCCTGAATTCCAGCTGCCGGCATTCTCCCTCTTTATGTAAACCTTGTAAAATAAGAGAGAATAGGCATAAGTATTGTGACATAATGTGTAATAACAGCCCATAATACAATAAATATCGATATAAAAGCATGATGCAAAATGGACGTATCAACTCCCCCAAGCTTAGACCTCGCTTGTCCTCAAGCGAAAGCTGATAACGATAAATATGTTCACATGTTTAGAGATAGAGGTGTCGATAAAATGAAATACGGACATGAGGGCATCATGATCATTCTTATAACCGCAACATTTATGAATATTATCATATGATTTCTTATGCTCAAGTAATAATCTATTCACAACGTCAAGTATGAATCAGAAACTTCATTGAGAACCAACAAACTATAATCTCAGTCATTGAGGCAATTGCAATTTATCATAACATCGGAAAGAGTCAAAATAAGAGCTTTTCAGCAAGTCCACATACTCAACTATCATTTAGTCTTTCATAATTGCTAACACTCACGCAATAATTATGGGTATGGAGTTTTAATCAGACACAGAGTAAGATAGGGGCTTATAGTTTTGCCTCCCAACCTTTTACCTCAAGGGTAACGTCAACAATAATAGTTCATGCTAACTTACATCCAATTAGATATATATCAGGATCTTTCCAACACAATGTGCTTGCCAAAGGATAAAATGTAAAAAGGAAAGGTGAAGATCACCATGACTCTTGCATAAGATAGAAGATAAAAGTAAAAGATAGGCCCCTCACAGAGGGAAGCAGAGGTTGTCATGCGCTTTCAGGGTTGGATGCACAAAATCTTAATGCGAAAGAACGTCACTTTATATTGCCACTTGTGATATGGACCTTTATTATGCAGTCCGTCGCTTTTATTTCTTCCACATCACAAGATCGTATAACGCTTATTTTCTCCCACACTAATAAGTCATACATATTTAGAGAGCAATTTTTTATCGCTTGCACCAATGACAACTTACTTGAAGGATCTTATTCAATCCATAGGTAGATATGGTGGACTCTCATGGCAAAACTCGGTTTAAGGGTATCTGGAAGCACAAGTAGTATTTCTACTTGGTGCAAAGAATTGGCTAGCATGAGGGAGAAAGGCAAACTCAACATGTTGGATGATCCATGACAATATACTTTATCTCAGATTAAGAAAACATGACCCATTACGTTGTCTTCCTTGTCCAACATCAACTCTTTAGCATGTCATATTTTAATGAGTGCTCACAATCATAAAAGATGTCCAAGATAGTATATTTATATGTGAAACCTCTCTTTCTTTATTACTTCCTATTAATTGCAACGATGACCAAAACTATGTTTGTCAACTCTCAACAATTTTTAATCATCATACTCTATATATGTGAAGTCATTACTCTCCATAAGATCAATATGATCTCTTTTTATTCTTTTTTTCTTTTATTCACTCATAATCATAGCAAGAAAATCAAGCCCTTGACTCAACACTAATCTTTATTATATAACTCACGGAATCGATCACATAGAGGGATCATAAAGCAGAACTCAAAACTAAATCATACTAAAACTTTATTCTACTAGATCAAGATATTACTAAAAGGATCAAACTAAGAAAAAGGTAAAGATAGGAGTGTGATGGTGATACGATACTGGGGCACATCCCCCAAGCTTGGCAGTTGCCAAGGGGAGTGCCCATACCCATGTGATTATGTCTCTTTCTTCGGAGGTGGTGATGATGGAGTTGTTGATGATGTAAATTGTGCTTTCAGCTTCTTCATATTGTAATTGAGGAGAGAAATTTCCTCCTTTAAATCATCGACCTCCGATTCCAGCTTCAAGATCTTGTCACATAAATCCCCTTTGCTTTTCTGCCGAAAACGAGAAGGAATAGATCGGTTGTTAGATAGTTTAGCCCTCTTAGGAAGACTAGACTTCTTGAACTTCACGTGCATATCCCCAGGTTGAGGTAGAGGGACATCCTCCTCCTCCGAACTCGAATCATTGATCCTCATCAAATGAGCATCCTCCTCCTCATCCGTAGTTCGACCACAAGGAGATAAATCCCCATAGGTCTTTGTGTCAGCAATGAGGTGTGAGACATAGCTCTCTCCGTCGGAATCCGGAGATGACATCTTGCTCCAAATCTTCTACAGAAACAGCTCGAAACAAAAACAGAGGATATTTGCGTGATACGAGGGTCAAAACCTTCGGGAGATTATATAAAGAATTTTTACCGACCAAAAGAAGTATCGTGCAAGAAAATGGAGTCCGGAGAGTGCACGAGGTGCCCACGAGGCAGGGGGCGCGCCCAGGGGGGTAGGGCGCGCCCTCCACCCTCGTGGAAGCCTCGTGTCCTTCCCAGACTACTTCTTATTTTCCTATTTTCTTAAATATTCCAAAATAGAGAAAAATTGCCATTAGAACCGTTTTGGAGTCGGTTTACTTACCGTACCACGTACCTATTCCTTTTCGGAGTCTGAAACGTTCTGGAAAGTGTCCCTTATGAATTCCTCCGGGGTTACGGTTTCAATAACATTAGTTTTAACATTTATAGGATTACCTGAGATATAATGTTTGATTCTTTGACCATTCACCACCTTTGGATTTGTGCCTTCGAAGTTGTTGATTTTTATGGCACCGGAACCATAGACCTCCTCGATAACGTAAGGACCTTCCCATTTAGAGAGAAGTTTTCCTGCAAAAAATCTTAAACGAGAGTTGTATAGCAACACATAATCACCTATATTAAACTCACGCTTTTGTATCCTTTTGTCATGCCATCTTTTAACCTTTTCCTTGAACAGTTTGGCATTTTCATAGGCTTGGGTTCTCCATTCATCAAGTGAGCTAATGTCAAATAACCTCTTCTCACCAGCAAGTTTGAAATCATAATTGAGCTCTTTAATATCCCAATATGCCTTATGTTCTAGTTCGAGAGGTAAGTGACATGCTTTTCCATAAACCATCTTATATGGAGACATACCCATAGGATTTTTATATGCAGTTTTATAGGCCCATAATGCATCCTCAATTTTCTTGGACCAATTCTTTCTAGATCTATTAACAGTCTTTTGCAAAATTAATTTGAGCTCTCTATTACTCAATTCTACTTGACCACTAGACTGCGGATGATACAGAGATGCAATTCTATGATTAACATGATATTTAGCAAGCATTTTACGAAAAGCACCATGAATAAAATGTGAACCAGCATCAGTCATTAAATATCTAGGGACTCCAAACCTCGGAAAAATAACTTCTTTAAGCATCTTAATAGAGGTGTTATGATCAACACTACTAGTTGGAATAGCTTCTACCCACTTAGTAACATAATCAACAGCAACTAGAATATGTGTATACCCATTAGAGGAAGGGAAAGGTCCCATATAATCGAAGCCCCAAACATCAAATGGTTCAATAACAAGTGAATAATTCATAGGCATTTCCTGACGTCTACTAATATTACCAATTCTTTGACATTCATCACATGATAAGACAAACTTACGAGCATCCTTGAAGAGAGTAGGCCAATAAAAACCGGATTGTAATACCTTATGTGCAGTTCTATCTCCAGCGTGGTGCCCTCCATAAGCTTCGGAGTGACACTTGCGTAAGATCTGTTCCTGTTCATGCTCAGGTACACAACTTCTAATAATACCATCTACTCCTTCTTTATAAAGATGTGGGTCATCCTAGAAGTAATGTCTTAAATCATAGAAAAACTTTTTCTTTTGCTGGTATGTGAAACTAGGTGGTATAAATTTAGCAACAATGTAATTAGCATAATCAGCATACCATGGAGGAGTACGAGAAGCATTTATGACATTCAATTGTTCATCAGGAAAGCTATCATCAATAGGTAGTGGGTCATCAAGAACATTTTCTAACCTAGACAAGTTGTTTGCAACGGGGTTCTCAGCCCCCTTTCTATCAATAATATGCAAATCAAATTCTTGTAGCAAGAGAACCCATCTAATAAGTCTAGGTTTAGCATCTTTCTTTTCCATAAGGTATTTAATAGCAGCATGATCAGTGTGAATAGTTACTTTATAATCAACAATATAAGGTCTGAACTTATCACAAGCAAATACAAATGCTAAGAATTCTTTTTCAGTAGTGGCATAATTTCTCTGGGCATTGTCTAGCGTTTTACTAGCATATTGAATAACATTTAATTTCTTATCAACTCTTTGCCCTAGAACAGCACCTGCAGCATAATCGCTAGCACCACACATAATTTCAAAAGGTAAATTCCCATTAGGTGGCTGAACGGTAGGTGCAGAAATCAATGCTTTCTTAAGTATTTCAAATGCTTCTACACAATCATCATCAAAGACAAATGGTATATATTTTTGTAATAGATTAGTCAGAGGCCGAGAAATTTTTGAGAAGTCCTTAATGAACCTCCTATAAAAACCGGCATGACCAAGAAAACTCTTATACCTTTGATGTCCTTGGGAGATGGCATTTTTCAATAGCATCAACTTTAGCTTTGTCAACTTCAATGCCTCTTTCAGAAATTTTATGCCCCAAAACAATGCCTTCATTAACCATAAAGTGGCACTTCTCCCAATTCAAGACAAGATTAGTTTCTTCACATCTCTCCAAACTCGATCAAGGTTGCTCAAGCAATCATCAAAAGAGGATCCATAAACGGAGAAATCGTCCATGAAAACCTCACATATCTTTTCACAAAAGTCAGAAAATATAGCCATCATGCATCTTTGAAAGGTAGCAGGTGCATTACATAAACCAAAAGGCATACGTCTATAAGCAAAAGTACCGAAAGGGCAAGTAAAAGTGGTCTTTGCTTGATCATCAGCTGACACAGGTATTTGAGAGAAACCAGAATAACCATCTAGAAAGCAAAAATGTGTGTGTTTAGATAATGTTTCTAGCATTTGATCAATGAAAGGCAAGGGGTAATGATCTTTTTTAGTAGCTTTATTTAATTTGCGGAAATCAATTACCATCCTATAACCTGTAATAATTCTTTTCGGAATCAATTCATCTTTATCATTAGGAACGACAGTAATACCTCCCTTCTTAGGGACACAATGGACAAGACTTACCCACTGACTATCAGCAACGGGGTAAATTATACCTGCCTCAAGGAGCTTTAGTATTTCCTTTCTTACCACTTCCTTCATCTTAGGATTCAGACGTCGTTGATGACCAATAACTGGTTTGGCATCTTTCTCCAAATTTATTTTGTGTTGACATAGAGTGGGACTAATGCCCTTAAGATCATCAAGAGTATATCCAATAGCAGCACGGTGCTTCTTCAGAGTTTTCAATAATTTCTCTTCTTCATGCTTTGAAAGGTTAGCACTAATAATAACAGGATATATCTTCTTTTCATCTAGATAAGCATATTTAAGAGTATCAGGTAACGGTTTAAGCTCAAACACGGGATCACCCTTGGGTGGAGGAGGATCCCCTAGGATTTCAACAGGCAAATTGTGTTTCAGAATAGGTCTCTATTTAAAGAATACTTCATCTATTTCCCTTGTTTCATTCATAAACATATCATTTTCATGGTCTAGCAAATATTGTTCTAAAGGATCATTAGGAGGCACGGCAATAGAAGCAAGACCAATAATTTCATCTTTACTAGGCAATTCCTCATCACGAGGTTGTCTACGAAATTTATAAAAATTAAACTCATGAGACATATCATCCAAGCCAATAGTAACAACATCCTTTTCGCAGTCTATCTTAGCATTAACAGTGTTCAAGAAGGGTCTACCAAATATAATGGGACAAAAGCTATCTTGTGGGGAACCAAGAACAAGAAAATCAGCAGGATATTTAGCTTTCCCACACAAGACCTCAACATCTCTTACAATCCCAATTGGTGAAATAGTATCTCTATTGGCAAGCTTAATGGTAACATCGATATCTTCCAACTCAGCGGGTGCAATTCATGCATAATTTCTTTATATAGAGAGATAGGTATTGCACTAGCACTAGCACCCATATCACACAAGCCATGATAACAATGATCTCCTATTTTAACAGAAATAACAGGCATGCCTACAACAGGTCTATGTTTATCTTTAGCACCAGGTTTAGCAATTCTAGCAGTCCCATCACAGAAGTAAATAACATGCCCATCGATATTATCAGACAAGAGATCTTTAACAATAGCAATATTAGGTTCAACTTTAACTTGCTCAGGAGGTGTATAAGTTCTAATATTGCTTTTATGAACCATAGTTGAAGCTTTAGCATGATCCTTTATCCTAACAGCGAAAGGTGGTTTCTCAACATAAGCAGTAGGAACAACAGGATCATCATAAGTCATAGTCTTTTCTTCAACTTTAATAGGTTCAACTACTTTTACTTCTATGGGAGGATGATATTTAAACCACTTCTCCTTAGGGAGATCAACATGAGTAGGAAAGGATTCACAAAAAGAAGCTACTATCTCAGAGTCAAGTCCATATTTAGTGCTAAATTTACGGAAAACATCGGTATCCATAAAAGATTTAACACAATCAAACTTAGGTGTTATACCTAACTCCTTACCTTCGTCGAGATCCCAATCTTCAGAGTTGCGTTTAATTCTTTCCAATAAATCCCATTTGAATTCAATAGTCTTCATCATAAAAGAACCAGTGCAAGAAGTATCGAGCATGGAGCGATTGTTGTCAGAAAGCTGAGCATAAATTTTTTGAATAATCATTTCTCTTGAGAGCTCATGATTGGGGCATGAATATACATTGACTTAAGCCCCCCCCCCCAAGCTTGAGCGATGCTTTCTCCTTCGCGAGGCCAAAAATTATATATATATATATAATTACAATCACGATGAACAAGATGCATAGGATAAAACTTCTGATGGAATTCCAATTTCAACCGCTTGTAGTCCCATGATCCCATATCATCACATAGCCTATACCATGTCAATGCATCTGCCTTCAAAGATAAAGGGAAGACCTACTTCTTGATAACATCATCGGGCATACCTGCAAGCTTAAATAATCCACAAACTTCATCCACATAGATTAAGTGTAAATCAGGATGCAATGTTCCATCTCCTGCAAAAGGATTAGCTAGCAGTTTCTCTATCATACCCGAAGGAATTTCAAAGTAAACATTTTCATTTTCAGTAGGTTCAGTAGGTTGAGGAGCAACTCTTTGCTCTACTGGTCGAGGTGAAGATACCCCGAACAAGCCCTTCAAAGGATTACTTTCCATAGTAACAAGTGACAGTAAATTTCAGCACACTATATAAATTTTTCCTTACCAAATTCCACCTAGCAAAGGCGCTTCACTCCCCCGCAACGGCGCCAGAAAAGAGTCTTGATGACCCACAAGTATAAGGGATCTATCGTAGTCCTTTTGATAAGTAATAGTGTCGAACCCAACGAGGAGCAGAAGGAAATGATAAGCGGTTTTCAGCAAGGTATTCTCTGCAAGCACTGAAATTATCTGTAACAGATAGTTTTGTGATAAGGTAATTTATAACGGGTAACAAGTAATGAAAGTAAATAAGGTGCAGCAAGGTGGACCAATCCTTGTTGTAGCAAAGGACAAGCCTGGACAAACTCTTATATAGAGAAAAGCGCTTCCGAGGAGACATGGGAATTATGTCAAGCTAGTTTTCATCACGTTCATATGATTCGCGTTCGGTACTTTGATAATTTGATATGTGGGTGGACCGGTGCTTGGGTGCTGTCCTTACTTGGACAAGCATCCCACTTATGATTAACCCCTATTGCAAGCATCCGCAACTACAAAAGAAGTATTAAGGTAAACCTAACCATAGCATGAAACATATGGATCCAAATCAGCCCCTTACGAAGCAACGCATAAACTAGGGTTTAAGCTTCTGTCACTCTAGCAACCCATCATCTACTTATTACTTCCCAATGCCTTCCTCTAGGCCCAAACAATGGTGAAGTGTCATGTAGTCGACGTTCACATAACACCACTAGAGGAGAGACAACATACATCTCATCAAAATATCGAACGAATACCAAATTCACATGACTACTAATAGCAAGACTTCTCCCATGTCCTCGGGAACAAACGTAACTACTCACAAAGCATATTCATGTTCATAATCAGAGGAGTATTAATATGCATAAAGGATCTGAACATATGATCTTCCACCAAATAAACCAACTAGCATCAACTACAAGGAGTAATCAACACTACTAGCAACCTACAGGTACCAATCTCAGACTTAGAGGCAAGGATTGGATACAAGAGACGAACTAGGGTTTTAGAGGAGATGGTGCTGGTGAAGATGTTGATGAAGATGGACCCCCTCCCGATGAGAGGATCGTTGGTGATGACGATGGCGACGATTTCCCCCTCCCGGAGGGAAGTGTCCCCGGCAGAACAGCTCCGCCAGAGCCCTAGATTGGTTCCGCCAAGGTTCCGCCTCGTGGTGGCGGAGTCTCGTCCCGAAAGCTTGCTTACGATTTTTTCTCGGACGAAAGACTTCATATAGCAGAAGATGGGCATCGGAGGGCCACCAGGGGGCCCACGAGGCAGGGGGCGCGCCCAGGGGGGTAGGGCACGCCCCCACCCTCGTGGCCAGGGTGTGGGCCCCCTCTGGTATTTTCTTCGCTTAGTATTTTTTATTATTTCCAAAAATGACTTCCGTGGAGTTTCAGGACTTTTGGAGTTGCGTAGAATAGGTCTCTAATATTTGCTCCTTTTCCAGCCCTGAATTCCAGCTGCCGGCATTCTCCCTCTTTATGTAAACCTTGTAAAATAAGAGAGAATAGGCATAAGTATTGTGACATAATGTGTAATAACAGCCCATAATGCAATAAATATCAATATAAAAGCATGATGCAAAATGGACGTATCAGTGATCACGGGTATATGCTATATATCTTATACATGATACATGTGGTGACTAAAGTCATGTCGGCTCGTAGAGTACCAGCAAGTGATTCGAATATGGGGGTTGAAAGGACAGGTGGCTCCATCCCGGTAGAGGTGGGTCTGGGTTCCCGACGGCCCCCGACTGTTAATTTGTGGTGGAGCGACATGGCAGGTTGAGACCACCTCGTTGAGAGGTGTGCCTGGCCCTGGTCGGTGTCCGCGGTTACTTCAAAATAACACGCTTAACGAGATCTTTGTATTTGATCTGAGTCTGGCCATTGGCCTATACGCACTAACCAACTACGTGGGAACAGTTATGGGCACTCGACGTCGTGGTATCAGCCGAAGCCTTCTTGACGTCAGCGACTGAGCGGCGCGCGCTGGATTGGACCGTAAGCCTGCGCTTGTATTAAGGGGGCTAGGTCTGCTTCCGGTCGCCCTCGCAACGTGCAGGTGTGCAATGGGCGATGGGCCCAGACCCCTGTGCGCTTAGGATTTAGACCGGCGTGCTGACCTCTCTGTTGTGCCTAGGTAGGGCTGCAACATGTTGATCTTCCGAGGCCGGGCATGACTCAGGAAAGTGTGTCCGACCAAAGGGATCGAGCGTGTTGGGTAATGTGGTGCACCCCTGCAGGGAAGTTTATCTATTCGAATAGCCGTGATCCTCGGTAAAAGGACAACCCGGAGTTGTACCTTGACCTTATGACAACTAGAACTGGATACTTAATAAAACACACCCTTCCAAGTGCCAGATATAACCCGGTGATCGCTCTCACACAGGGTGACGAGGGGAGGATCGCCGGGTAGGTTTATGCTATGCGATGATACTTGGTGAACTTACCATCTACTCTCTTCTACATGCTGCAAGATGGAGGCTGCCAGAAGCGTAGTCTTCAACAGGACTAGCTACCCCCTCTTATTCTGGCATTCTGCAGTTCAGTCCATCGATATTGCCCTTTTACACAGATACCCATGCATATGTAGTGTAGATCCTTGCTTGCGAGTACTTTGGATGAGTACTCACGGTTGCTTTCCTCCCCCCTTTCCCCTTTCCTTTCTTCTCGGTTGTCGCAACCAGCTGCTAGAGCCCAGGAGCCAGACGCCACCGTCGACGATGACTCCTACTACACTTCGGGTGCCTACTACTACGTGCAGGCCGCCGATGACGACCAGGAGTAGTTTAGGAGGATCCCAGGCAGGAGGCCCACGCCTCCTTTGATCTGTATCACAGTTTGTGCTAGCCATCTTATGTCAACTTGTTTAACTTATGTCTGTACTCAGATATTTTTGCCTCCGCTGACTCGTCTATGATCGAGCACTTGTATTCGAGCCCTCGAGGCCCCCGGCTTGTATTATGATGCTTGTATGACTTAATTTATTTTAGAGTTGTGTTGTGATATCTTACCGTGAGTACCTAATCTTGATCGTACACGTTTGCGTGTATGATTAGTGTATGATTGAATCGGGGGCGTCACACCGAATGCGGAACATTCGATTGGGTGGGGCTTAGATGAGCGAAACTCCATCCAAATTAATATGCTTTGCAAACCCTCGATCCCTAGACACGGTTATAATTTATATTATATTTTTCGAAAACTCGGTATGACTTATATAGTTTGGGGTGAAACGGTGGGTGGGAGGTTAATATACATGGGTTGGTGGTATCAATCCAAACAGTCCGACCACCCGACCGGAGCTGCCCTTTGCGTGCTTCTCCTTCCTTGACTGTGACTTGGCTTTCTCCTTGTATTTCTCTATGATCCATGCCTTTATGTCTTAGTATACAAATGATTCTTGCTCGAGGTAGTATCCATGTCTCATGTAAATTCAAAGGGTGTTCATTAAAAAGTGGAGTCACCTCTATAGTACATGATAACCAATATAAAAATATGATCAATATATTTAGCTAGGCCAAAATTGGATCATATATTCAAGACACCAACTAGTAAAAAAGGGTAAGAGCATCTACAAGCGGACCCCTCACTTCGTTCCTATATGTCCGGACGGGCGACCTGGATAGTGCCCGGACAGGGGAGATAGAGTAAGAAAGCCTATCCTCCCTGATAACCCACAAGTATAGGGGATCTCAATAGTTTTCGAGGGTAGAGTATTCAACCCAAATTTATAGATTCGACACAAGGGGAGCCAAAGAATATTTGAAGGTATTAGCAGCTGAGTTGTCAATTCAACCACACCTGGAGATTAATTATCTTCAGCAAAGTGATCAGTAGCACAGTAATATGATAATTTTGATAGTAGTGACAGCAGCAATGGTAACAGTGATAGCAGTAATTTTGTAGCAAGTGTAACAGTGATGATAGCAGTAGTAACTTAGCAGAAACAATATAAGGTAAATTCGTAGGCATTGGATCGGTGACTTGTTGGATGATATTCATCAGGTGACACTTATAGCCTAGGGCGATACGGCACTAGCTCCAGTTCATCAATATAATGTAGGCATGTATTCTGTAAATAGTCATACGTGCTTATGGAAAGAACTTGCATGACATCTTTTGTCCTACCCTCCCGTGGCAGCGGGGTCCATATTGGAAACTAAGGGATATTAAGGCCTCCTTTTAATAAAGAACCAGAACAAAGCATTAACACATAGTGAATACATGAACTCCTCAAACTACGGTCATCACTGGGAGTGGGCCCGACTATTGTCACTCCGGGGTTGCCGGGTCATAACACGTTGTAGGTGACTATAACTTGCAAGATCGGATCTTAAACATGGATATAATGATGATAACATGAACGGTTCAGATCTGAGTTCATGGCACCCGGGCCCAAAGTGACAAGCATTAAGCATAGCAAAGTCATAGCAACATCAATCTTAGAACATAGTGGATACTAGGGATCAAGCCCTAACAAAACTAACTCGATTACATGATGAATCTCATCCAACTCCTCACCGACCAGCGAGCCTACGAAGGAATCACTCACTCCCGGTGGGGAGCATCATGGAATTGGCGATGGAGAAGGCTTGGTGATGACGAAGAACAAAGATCCCCCTCTCCGGAGCCCCAAACAGACTCTAGATTTGGCCTCCCGATGAAGAACAAGAGGTGACGGCGGCTCCGTCTCCTGGATCCTGATAATTCTTTCTCCCCGATTTTTTTCTGGAAAAATAGGATTTTATAGTGTTGGTTTCAGGGTCTGCGGGGCCAACAGGTGGGGACACCCCACGTGGGTGCGCCAGGAGAGGGGGGCACGCCCTGGTGGGTTGTGTCTACCCAAGGGCCCCTCTCCGGTAGGTCTTGGCTCCAGATATTCTTATATACTATATAAAAATTCCTCGCAAAGTTTCGTTCCATTCCGAGAACTTCTATTTCTGCACAAAAACAACACCATGGTAGTTCTGCTGAAAACATCGTCAGTCCGGGGTTAGTTTCATTCAAATCATGCAAATTAGAATCCAAAACAAGAGGAAAAGCTTTAGGAAAAGTAGATACGTTGGAGACGTATCAACTCCCCCAAGCTTAAACCTTTGCTTGTCCTCAAGCAATTCAGTTGATGAACTGAAAGTGAAAAAGAAAAACTTTTACGAACTCTTTTGCTCTTGTTTGCATAAATAGTCTTAAACAGCACCCAGGTTTTCAGCCAACATTATAACTAACCATGTCAACAATAACTCTTAAAGATTATATTAACTCATATCAATGACATAATCAGCTAGCGAGCAATAATAAGATATCTCGAACGGCAACACGTTGTCAAAACAACCATGACATAATATGACAATAGTGGTATCTCGCTAGCCCTTTCTGAGACCGCAAAACATAAATGCAGAGCACCTCCAAAGTTCAAGCAGCGACTAGACATTGTAATTCATGGTTGAAAAGATCTTGTCATGATGCACCCAACATTAGCTACACACAATGCATAAATCATGACAGCTGTGCTCTCAGGTTCTAGCGCTTGTTTTAGAAGGTGATGACACAACATGAAAGTAAATAGAAAGTCCCTTCGCAGAGGGAAGCAGTGATTTGCAGAGGTGCCAGAGCTCATGTTTTAAAACAGAGATAAATGATATTTTGAGACATGCACCCTTCTCATTCACTTCACGACCATCAGTTATCAACATCTTCCATGCTTAGTATGCTAGTTGGCGGTTCCCAAGCGATAAAAGTAAAGGTTTTGACTCCATTGGGAGTTTTTGTTTGATTATTTCGGAGATGAACTCTTTTTCATGTTTGCAGTTTGGGACTAGGCATCCCTATTACCGCCCTTTTCTCGTGCGATGGCGAGTGAATAAACACTCGACCTGAGAATAACCTGCTTAGCATGGAAGATACCGACCACCTCCTGTCGTTCCATGAACGATCTAGGCACACAAAAAGGATAATTTTTAGAAGTTTTTAGAGGTGGCACATGCAAATTTACTTAGGACGGCAGGGTAATACCGCATATAGGTAGGTATGGTGGACTCATCTGGAATAACTTTGGGTTCAAGGTTTTTGATGTACAAGCAGAGTTCCCACTTAGTACAGGCGAAGGCTAGCAATTATATTAAGAAGCGGCCAACTAGAGAGCAACAACGGTCATAACCATGCATTATGCATAAGTAACATTGGACACTAGCATGAGTAGGATATGAACACCATGAACATAAATATCATAGAGGCTATGTTGGTTTTGATTCAACTACATGCATGAACATGTGCCAAGTCAAGCCACTCGAACATTCAGAGGAGGATACCTTATCATCATACTACATCACAATCATTTTAATGCTATGTTGATATCTAAGATAAATCATTATCAACTCCTAGCTACTTATGCATGGCATGAGAAACTATAATCTCTAATTGTCATTGCAAACATGTTTAATCATAATGGGCCGAATCATGGATACTAGGTTAAACATATTTACACAAACAGAACAAGTCGAGTTCATACCAGTTTCTCTCTGCCACGGCCAGTTCATCGAATATCGTCATTATTGCCTTTCACTTGCACGACCAAATGATATGAAAATAATAATAGTACAAGAGTGCCGTGGACTAAGCTGGAATCTGCAAAACATTTTATTCAACAGGAGAAGACAAGGTAAAATGTGCTCTTTATTAGTTCAACAGTTATTCATATGCGAGCCACTCAACATTTTCATCATGGTCTTCTCCTTGGTGCAACTCAACTAAAAAGAAAATAAATTCAGAGAAACACACTGAAATATTTTTGGAGTTTTTGGTTTTCTTGAACAAGCAAATTAAAAGAGAAAAGCAAAAACGAGAAAAACTATTTACACAGGAAAACTCCCAACAAACAAGAGAAGAACAAGGAAATCTTTTTGGGTTTTCTTTTAAGTGCTACTACTAAGCATGCATAGAAAGTAAATTACTACAACTATTTTTTTGTTTTTCTAAAGTTTTTCAAACACACAAGAAGAAAGCAAGAAAATAAATCTAAGCATGGATGATACAATGAAAAAGTGTGAACACCGACAAATGAAAATAATTGGACAAGAATGTAATGTCGGTGAGAACACGTACTCCCCCAAGCTTAGGCTTTTGGCCTAACTTGGTAGTCGGTCAGTAGCTTGGATAGTAGTCGGGATCCTGAGGGGCAGGCATCCACTCATCCCACTGCTGAGGCTCCTCCTCTGCCTCTGCAGCAGCCTGAGCATTACGGTAGGCGATGATGTCCGCATGCATAATCCTATATCCGCCCCTAGCAACAGAATCAAACAAAGCAGGTGCAGGCAAAGGAATAATATCACGAGTTTTAACACTAAAAACCAGGTTATAAGGAATGGGGATGTTAGGAGATTTGTTATTAGTGAAATGATGGTGATCCATGGCTGCACGGTCTAAGTAAACCTTAGTCAGAGGGTAATCATGAGGGCGTATCCCAACATTGAAGTGAGCCGCCAAACGAGTAGCAAAAGTCCCACTATGTATTTCCCCCTGGGATTTATTAAGATGGAGGCGACGAGCCACAATAGCTCCCAAGCTATAAGTGTTGTCGCCCTCTAGTGCTCGGCGTAAAACAACAAAATCTGGTGTGTTGAGCGCACCTACTTTCTTTCTAGCAAGCAAGCACTTAGCAACAAATAACGCAAAATAATGTACTGCAGGAAAGTGTATGCTAGCAGCAGTGGTGGCTGACACCCTTCTCTCATCTCCTACAGTCAAAGTGCGATAGAAGTCCTCAAACCCAGCCAGCCTAGGCTCAGCTAAGCTCCCATCAGAGGGGATCATGCATATGTCACAAAATTCAGTAAGTGGTATCTGATGGTTTTCAGCATATAAATCAAAGCTCACTTCAGGAGGATTATTTCTAGGCAAGAAAGTAAAGCTTTGAACAAAGATGTTTGTGAGGATTTGATGTTGGTCACACTCATCTGCGACGAAGTCGGTGAGGCCGGCATTAGCAACATATTGTGTGAACTCCTGAAGAATTCCAGCCTCTTCTAGGAACGGGGTGTGCGGCCATTCGCATGGCCATACCTCCGCCAACCTCCGAGGGTGGAGATCACTGTCAGAAGACTCCCCAATAACACCCTTGGAGTTCTTCTTAGAGCCAAACTTCCTAAAGATATTCATGTCCGCGTACAATTTTCTGAAAATAAAAATTTTGGGTGACAAAAATTTGTCAACAAAACTTTATTAAATTGATAGCAACTACTCATGGGATACATAGAGACCATAGCAAGCATTCAAACTACTTAGAACACTAAGAATTCAACATGCAAGCTCATCTACAGCAGCACCAAGAGTAGCTATTTATTCAAAATATAAACCAGTAAAACAAAAACTAATCAGACAAGCGGTGGAGTCACATACCAAGCAACAATCCCCTGAAACAGTTTCAGAAACGGAGCTTCGAGCAAAGAGATCGAAATCCGCGGGTTTGAGAGCAAGAACACGGGAGAGAGAGCAATGGAGATTTTTTTCTGGAGGTAAGTGATGATGTGGGATGAAGAGGTACGTGAGGGAGCCCACGTGGGGACCACAACTCCCCAGGGCGCGCCTGGGGGTCCTGGCGCGCCCAGGTGGGTTGTGCCCACCTGGTGCACCTCCCTCTGGTATTATTTGCACCAGAAATTCAGAATATTCAGAAAAAATCGTATTAAATTTTCAGGGCATTCCGAGAACTTTTATTTTTGGGTCATTTTTTACTGCACGGGAAATTCAAAAAACAGACAAAACATGGCATTTTATTTTATTTAACTAATAAAAACCGAAAATAAAAGGTAGGGACAGAAGGTAGTGCTTACTAAATTCATCAACTTCATACCGCTCAAAAATGATTCATTAATAAGGTTGATTAGGTCTTATTAACAACCACTTTCGATTAGCATGAAACCGAAGAAGTTTCGTAAATCACTAAGTTACCTCAATGGGGATATGAATGTCCCCAACAATAAGCATTTCATATTTCTTTTTAACAATAGGTAGAGGTATTTCAAAACTTCCAATAGTGATCGTCGGAGATTTTTCAATAACATTAATACCATTCACTTGGAATTGTTTCTTCAGAAAGTGCACTGTATGCTCATTACCATTAATATGAAAATTGACCTTGCTTTTATTGCAATCAATAACAGCCCCTGCAGTATTCAAGAAGGGTCTACCAAGGATAATCGACAGGTTGTCGTCCTCGGGCATCTCAAGTATAACAAAGTCAGTCAAAATAGTAACATTAGCAACAACAACGGGCACATCCTCACAGATACCGATAGGTATGGCAGTTGATTTGTCAGCCATTTGCAAAGATATTTCAGTAGGTGTGAGTTTATTCAAGTCAAGTCCTTTATAGAAAGAGAAAGGCATAACACTAACACCAGCTCCTAAATCACACAAAGCAGTTTTCACATAATTCTTTTTGATAGAGCAAGGTATAGTTGGTATTCCCAGATCTCCAACTTTTTTAGGTACTCCATCTTTGAAAGTATAATTAGCAAGCATAGTGGAGACTTCAGCTTCCGGTATTTTTCTCTTATTAGTGAAAGTGCGTTATATCGACTAGAGGGTGGTGAATAGGCGATTTTTACAAATTCGTCACTGAGGAATTTCAGGGTGAGGAAATTCCTAAGTCACGAACGACTAGCAGCATAATAAGTACTCAGAAGTAAACATAATAGAGCAGTAGCACAGTCATCATGATGAAATGATAACAAGCACAGAGTACAAGTAGTGTAATCACAGGCTAAGAAGGGTGAAGACAAACTGACTGAAGAAATTGAACTGAGGAAATTGAGAAAGTCTTCAGTCAAAGTCTTCAAAACAGTAACGATCAAGTACACAACACAGTAATGAGGAAATGGAAGGGTTGAGGAAATAGAACCAGTAGCTCGGTGAAGATAGTGATTTGGTAGACCAGTTCCAACTGTTGTGACAGTCGTACGTCTGGTTGGAGCGGCTAGGTATTTAAACCCGAGGACACACATTCCTCACCGTATTCTCGTTGAGCTAAGGTCACACAGACCTCGCCCAATCACTCGTGGTAAGTCTTCAGGTGACTTCCAAACCTTCACAAACTCGGCCACTCGGCGATCCACAATTTCCTCTTGGATGCTCTAGACCATGACGCCTAACTGTTTGGAAGATGCATAGTCTTCAAAGGTAACAAGCGTCGGATCCACACAGGAACAATCTCTTCAGTGATGCTCAATCACTTTGGGTTTGTAGGTGTTTGGGTTTGGGTTTTCCTCACTTGATGATTTTCGCTCAAAGTCCTCGGAGGATGGGATGCTGTCAATGACAAGTGTCAGTTTCTCTCGGAGCAGCCAACCAGCTAGTGGTTGTAGGGGGCGGCTATTTATAGCCTAGGGAGCAGCCCGACATGATAAGACATAAATGCCCTTCAATGATATGACCATTAGGTGGATAAGATATTTTGGGACAGCTGGCGCATAGCACAGCAACGGTCGGAAATTTGACTATCAAATTCCTCAGGGCTATCATGTTCCTCACTAGTAGGCATTCCACACTGGCGAATTCCTAACTCCTCAGTCAGAACAAATTCCTCAGAGACCAGAAGATCTTCGTCTCTGTCACTGAAGAAATTGACTGAACTGTATGAGATTTTCAATGGCTTCACTCGAAAGGATTCGTAGGTGTAGGATTTTGAGATGAGCATCACTTGGAAACTTTTCCTCGACCCCCTTTAACAGTACGGTGTTTCCTATGACTCAATAAAGAGAAAAACTAAACTACAAAAACAAAAGTCTTCACGCTTCATATTCCTCGCATGAATATAGAGTCTTCATGGTCACACCAATTTCTTCACTTTCAAAGTCTTCAGAAAGCCAAATTCTTCAGTTGAAGACATTCATTTTTAGGGGTCGACTTTCTTTGTAAATATGAAACTCCTCATAGACTTATAGACCCGTGTACACTCACAAACACATTAGTCCCTTAACCTATAAGTCTTCAATACACCAAAATCACTAAGGGGCACTAGATGCACTTACAATCTCCCCCTTTTTGGTGATTGATGACAATATAGGTTAAGTTTTCAACGGGGATAAACATATGAAGTGTAAATACTGATATTGAGGAATTTTATTGCAAGATATAGAAGAACTCCCCCTGAAGATGTGCATATGTGAGGAATTTGCTTTTGAGAAGCAATGCACATTGAAGAGTAGAATCATGGAGATCTCCCCCTATATCTTGTAATTCGTACATGCATTTAACATATGATATGAAGAATTTGAAATGCATGATGAAATATGGTGACTGATGTAATTCAGCATGCGTGCATTAACATATATGAGGAAATAGCATGCAGAAGAACATAGCAAAAGTATCAGACCACCATCGGAGTTAAGATTACAACTCGATCCAACAAAGTCTTCAAAAGAACGAGAGTTGTAACTTAGAAAAAAAGCCCATATATAGACTCGCTTGAAGACTAACTCAAGTAACTCCCCCTTTGTCATCGAATGACCAAAAGGGATGAAAAATGAGGACTAACGTCCCTGAAGAATATGATCACGAAGTCGATGGAGGAGCGCCAGTGTTGTTGGGGTCGGTTGTTGAAGTAGGGCATTGAGGATTTTGCTTTGAGGCATTGGCGGTAGAGTCATGGGTAGCAGAGTCATCATTGGTGGAGTAGGATGCAGCTTTGTGAAACTGTCCATCCAATGGACGAATGCCTTCATCAATGACAGTGGCTTGCCCTTTTCATCAGCTGAGGAAAAGGTCCATTTGAGGACTTCAATCGGGTGCAAGTAGATGCCATGGTTAAGTGTATCAGCCTTGTAGTTGATTGAAGACCTTGATATGAGGAATCTCATGATCCAGGGAGCATAAGGCTTCAATTCAAACGGAGAAAGAGCAACATTGTCCATAGTCCTCATGAAGAAATCATGGTAGTTGACAGGAACGCCATGGATAATGTTGAATAGCAGATTCTTCATGATGCCAACGACCTCTTCTTCATTAGAGTCGTGGCCTTTGATTGGACTGGGGGTTTTGGTCAAAATTCTGTATACAGTCCTTGGCACATAGAGCAATTCGTGCACGAGGAATTTGGTTCTTGGAGCTTGGCCAGGCTTCAGAGGCTTCATCAACACTTGCATGTAATGATCAGACAGCTCAGGTTCATGGTAGATTAGTCTTGCACCTTCAAGGGGAGGACTCACAGGCAGGGCATGAAGCAATTCAGAGGCCGGTGCTTTGTAGTGTGTGTTCTCTGTCATCCAGTCCAACACCCAAGAGTTCACATCTTCAGCGTTGTCGGTGATGTGCAACATAGCATAGAACTGAAGAATTAGCTCTTCATTCCAATCGCAGATGTCGGTGCAAAAAATAAGCAACCCAACGTCATGAAGAACACCGAGGACTGGGGTGAAGCAAGGCAGCGATTCCATATCCACATGAGGAATATGCTCATGGTCAAAGATCTTGTCTTTATCAAATAGAAGTGAAGAGTAGAAGTTCATCTGACTTGCTGTCCAGAAACGCTTCCTTCGGAGACGAGCAGTGTCATAAGGGTTGTAGTCAGTAAAGAATACATGCTCATGAAAGAAGTCGTCAGCTTTGAACTTCTGCTTCTTGGAGAAGGGATTCTTTGGCTTGGGCTGAGGAGTATCAGTCAATGTCTTCACAGCCTCTTGAATCACAGTCTTAGGAGCCACAGGCTGAGGAATTTCAGTTTCAACATCATCAGTAGCAGCCTGGGTCTCCTTTTCTTCAACAGCATTTACATCATCACTAGTGGCTGGAATTTCTACAGGGATGGTAAGAAGTGAAGCTTGAGGTTCATCAGAGCCCATATGAATTTCTTCAGTTTGGACTGGGGACTGAGGAATTTGTTGAGGTGGGGTGAACATTGGTGAATTGGGGTGATGACTTTCCCAATAGTCATCATTTAGAACTGGAGTGGTGCACCCAATGCCCACGTCTTCTTCCTCATCATCAATTTCCTGAACGCATGCCTCTTCAGCTGTAAACTAAGGCATGGGCGATGATACCAAATGGGTTGAAGGGATATTATCCACTTCAATTTCTTCGTCCAACTGCTCCGACGAAGCAGCAGAAGGAACTTCTTCATCTGATCCACTTGGGATCTCATAATCCTCACCAAAGGGAACGATTTCCTTTGATGGCATGCTTGAAACAGGAACAACATCAATTGGATTCTCAAAAGAGCTCGTCAAAGTCTTCATTTTCTTTGGTACTGAAGATTCTGAGGCGGCAGATGCTTTCCTTTTCTTCACAGCTGCTCGATCCGCAACCTTGGTTTTCTTCGCTTCTGTTGCAGAAGGAAGGGTAGGACTTGGCGTTGGTGCAGGAGGAGCAGAGGGAATTGGTGCAGTTTCTTCAGGCGCAACTGATGCAGTTGCCCTGGCTTGTTCGGTTTCTTCAGGCTCAGTTGTAGATGCATCAGCTGGCCTGGCTTGATCTTCAAGCGCAACACTAGTGGTTGCCCTGGCAATTTCATTAGCGGCTGGAATCGCTTCATCAGCCCTGGTACTTGCAGTTTCTTCAGCAACCTGATCTTCATCAGCGGTGCTGGCATGTTCTTCAGTTGGCTGTGCAGATGCTTCAGCCTGAGGAGATTCATGTTGCGTTGGGGCAGCAACATTTGAGGTGAATCTTTCAGCCAACTTGACAAATCTAACTTTGGCTCCAAGCCAATCTGCAAGGTAGGCATCAAATTCATCACTGAAGTTTTTGATCTCAGCTTGTGCAGTAACAAGTTCATCAGTTGTCATTGTGACAACGTTCTTCTTCAGAAAACGCTCCTTCTTGTATTGAGCTTTCTTCAGCTCCCTGGCCTTCTCAAATTTCCACTTTTCTTTGCCTATGAAGGCTGTCAACATGTGACTTTGGCCAGGCGTGAGCTTGAAATCAGGCATAGGAGTGTTGGGGTCCTTGTGCCAGAGATCAATGAAGTCCAGGATCAGCTTGGGATCCAATAGAAGAGGCACATCTGTGCCTTTGGCTCTAGCGGCCCGTTGTTGTCTGTCTCTGATGATTTCAACTAGTTCTTCATCATCAGCTTAGTCTTCGTCTGATCGTACTTGGAAGGCAACCTGCTTCTTGTGAGGACTTGGTCTAGTGCCTCGTCCAGCAGTGGCCTTGGTCTTCTGCAAAGTGGGGCCTATTGAGGACTGCGGAGAGCTGAAGAACTTGCAGAGGCTCCTGAGCAATTGAGATGCCAGTGGTCCTTTGACACGAGGCAAGATGCACAGGTGCTGAGGACTTTGTCGGAGGAGCTGAGGGTTTTGCAGTTGGAGGAACTGGAGCAGCTTGAGGAATTTGCCGTGAGGGTATAGATGAGCTTGGCCGTGAGGGCATTGCTGAGGAACTCCGTGGTTGCGATCTGGCTTCTTAGGCATAGCCTTCTTGGGCTTGCTAGCAGAGGCAGCAGCAGAGTCTTCATTGAATTTCCTCACTGCTTCCTTAGCCATTTTGGCCAACTTAGCTTGCTGCTTGGCCCATTCATCAGGATAGTCCTCACCTTGCTTGAGGCTAGTGGGATCAGCAATTTGGCCAGGTGCCAGTGGAGGTCTTGGGCAAGGAGGATGAAGAGCGAATTTCTTCATGTACTTTGGAGTGACATATCTGTACTCCCTCCATTCCCGTGCCCATCTCCTTTCTATCCTCTATATGCGCACCTTGCGTTGATTCTTGTTCTCCTTCACAGCTTCGGGGACTACTGTCGGGGGGATGAATCCCGGGCAGGCAATGGAACCCGGATCCTTTTCAAAAACAAAGGGGCCAACATCGCCCCTCAAGCCGGCTCGTGCTTGGCCGGGTCGCTCAACCTGGCCAAGCCCCTCGACCCGGCCCCACTCTCGAACCCGACACGTCAAGACTTCCCCAACAACCAGCTCAAGACAGCCGAACCTGGCACGTCAAGACTTCCCCAACAAGCTAGCTCCACCCTTGGCGCGTTCCTCAACCCGGCCACGGGTCAGCTCCCGTCCCATCCCAGCCGTACGATGGGACGAGTCTGCATCTACCGATGACCGAGGCAACAGTGCCCCGCCCATGCCTCTGGTCAGCCAGGGCGTGGCAACAGTGCCCTACCTACCCACTGACCAGGGTCGGCGTGGCAACAGTGCAACCATCGTCACCACTGACGCCAGCAAGCGGCGACCTGACGGAGCACCACTATAGCCGACTCAACCCGGCCACTCCCTGATGATCGAAAAGACGGCCAACAATGCCCCTGTACCCGGCAGGCCCCGTGCCCGGAGAACCCGGCAAGCCCTGACCCCCGGCGGGTCTTAGCGCCGACTTCTCGGACGATGACAATCCGGCCCCACGGCCTTGTAACATTACCATTGTACCCCTGGGGGTTGACCTATAAAACCCCCCAAGAGCCCTCATGCATAGGGCGATCAGATCATCAGTAGCACACACACCACAAGGAGGAGGAGCCTAAGCCCTGGCATGTCTTCCTTCTTCCTCCATACAGCTCAAGGAGCAGCTCTGTACTGATACATATCAATTACACTCGGCAGGACTAGGGGTGCTATCTCTCCGGAGAGCCCCGAACTTGGGTATGTCTTGCGTCCCACGCTCGCTCATGCCGACCTCGCCTCTGGAGCCCACCAGTGCCCTCGAGCCTCCTCCTATCTTTAGCCATCCCTTGGCATCTGCTGTGCGCCCACCACGACAGTTGGCGCCCACCGTGGGGTAGCTCGAGGTCCTGGCCGGGAGCATGCTCCAGATGGGGCTCCTCTTCGACTCCGATGAGCCCGTCATGCTGGCAGACGACGTCATCGACGCACTCGCCACCTCCTTTGCCGCGCTGCGCATCTCCGATGCACCTACAGCCGACGAGTACCCCAGCGAGGTACTTGACTTTTCCGACTCCCCCCTCTCCCTCGGCGGCAGCACTCCCGCCGGGGCAATGGACCTCTGCGTAGAGGTCTTCGTCACCGACACCGGCGCCTCTTCCTCGTCGAGCGCGGCGAGGAAGGCCGCCGAAGCACAGGCCGCAGCGGATCGGGCCGGCTCGCCCAACCCGCTACGCGCCACGATGCAAAGCCTTCGCGTTCCCACCGGCACCAACATCGACGCCTCCAACATCACCGAGGCTCGGACTCGGCTTGACGAGGACCGCCAGTGCCTGCTGGACCTCACCGAGACGCTCGCCGCCACGCAGCGTCGCCTCGACTCCGCTCGGCTGGAGCAAAACGCCGCCTACGGCTCCACGCCTACCGCGACCGAGCCAAGCCGGGTCGCCGACGTGCGAGCCTGGGGTGGCGCGACCGGCCACGCCTTCGGCGCCCTCCCTCCCGCCTATGAGACTCCCGTGAAGAACATGTGTGCCGCCCAGGCGGCCGCGGTCGGCCTGGATCAGCTCGAAGGCGACGAGCTGAAGGACCGCCTGAAGCGGGTGCACGACCTCCTCGTCGCGGCCAACACGCAGCAGGGCCGCCTCAACCAACTCGCCAAGCCGGCGGGATCCGGCTCCGCCCGCACCAGCGGACCCGGCGATCGGCAGAACACGGCGTCCTCACCACCCGGCGAGGCGCACTCCAGCCGCACCCGGACCTGGCGCCACCCTGCCCCGACGACTGCCAGCGGCTTGGGCAACGAGCCGGCCCTGCAAGACCGGCGCAGACTCGACGCTCCCCTGCAACCCAGCCGGCGTCCGGCCTCAGTGGACCCGGCCCCCGCGGCGCGGTCGCCAGCCGGCTGGGCCCGTGCGCCATCAATGACACCGATGCCCGCCACCGCCTCGACCGACTCGCTCTCTCCCTAAAGGTGGAGGAGAGCGGCGCCGTCGGACCGGCGTGCTTTGGCCCACGCATCTAGGACGAGCCCTTCCCCAAAGGGTTCACGCTCCCCCGCGACACCCCCAAGTACAATGGCACCGTGAAGCCGGAGGACTGGCTCACCGACTACACGACCGCCATTAGCATCGCCGGTGGCAACCACCGTCTCGCCATGCGCTACGCGCCGCTCATGCTCCAGGGATCGGCCCGCACGTGGTTGAACAGTCTGCCGGTGGGCAGCATCAACACGTGGGTCGATTTCGAGCAAGCCTTCATGCGCAACTTCACCGGGACCTACCGGCGACCCGGCCGTCCCAGCCAGCTCGCCATGTGCGTGCCGGGGCCGGCAGAAACCGGCCGAGAGTACCTCGCGCGCTGGACCGAGCTCCGGAACAGCTGCGAGGGCGTTCACGAAGTCCAAGCAATCTAGTACATCAACGGGTGCCGAGACGGCACCCTCCTCAAACACAAGCTCCTACGCTCCGAGCCGTCCACCATGGCCGTGCTCATGGTGACGACGGACAAGTACGCCAACGCCGACTCCGCCATGAAGATCCAGCTGGCGCTGGATGAAGCCGGCAAAGCAAAGCCAGCTCCCCCTCCGAAGCCGGCCGGCGAAGGAAGGCGGCGGCAGCACAACCAGCAGAACAACAGGCGCAAGGTCGACCAGCCGGCCCAGCGCTACGACAACCGGCCCGTCGCGGCCGCCGAGCAGGCACCCGCGACCGACCCGGCCGCCAAGCACCGGCAGACCGGCAAGACGACGTGGCAACCCGCCATGAGCTTTGAGGAGATGCTCGACACTCCCTGCAAGCACCACAGCGGCGCGAGGCCGTCCATGCACACGATTCGGCAGTGCGCCATCACCAAGCGCATCATGAGGGGCGACATCCCGCCTCCTCCGGCCCCGGCTCCGGGAGCGGGGCAGCCGCCTCCGCCCCCACCGGCGCCCCCGGCTGGCGGTGCAATGCGTGACGACGTCTACCCAGCCCAGAACGTGACTTATGTCGTCTTCACCAGCCTCGGCAACGACAAGCGCAGCGAGCGCCTCCTTTGGCAGGAGGTGAACACCGTCATCCCGTCCAAGCCGGAATACATGCATTGGTCGGAGCGCCCGGTCACCTGGACTCGGGAGGACCACCCGGCTGTCATGCCGAACCCGGGTGGTTACGCCCTCGTCCTCAACCCCACCATCGTCGCACCTCGGTGCACGTGCAAGTTCTCCCGGGTTCTCATCGACGGCGGCAGCAACATCAACATGCTCTACCGTGACTGTTGGAAATATGCCCTAGAGGCAATAATAAATGGTTATTATTATATTTCTTTGTTCATGGTAATTGTCTATTATTCATGCTATAATTGTATTGTCCGGAAATCGTAATACATGTGTGAATACATAGACCACAACGTGTCCCTAGTAAGCCTCTAGTTGACTAGCTTGTTGATCAACAGATAGTCATGGTTTCCTGACTATGGACATTGGATGTCATTGATAACGGGATCACATCATTAGGAGAATGATGTGATGGACAAGACCCAATCCTAAGCATAGCATAAAAGATCGTGTAGTTTCGTTTGCTAGAGCTTTTCCAATGTCAAGTATCTTTTCCTTAGACCATGAGATCGTGCAACTCCCGGATACCGTAGGAGTGCTTTGGGTGTGCCGAACGTCACAACATAACTGGGTGACTATAAAGGTGCACTACGGGTATCTCCGAAAGTGTCTGTTGGGTTGGCACGGATCGAGACTGGGATTTGTCACTCCGTGTGACGGAGAGGTATCTCTGGGCCCACTCAGTAATGCATCATCATAATGAGCTCAATGTGACTAAGGCGTTAGTCACGGGATCATGCATTGCAGTACGAGTAAAGAGACTTGCCGGTAACGAGATTGAACAAGGTATTGGGATACCGACGATCGAATCTCGGGCAAGTAACATACCGATTGACGAAGGGAATTGCATACGGATTGATTGAATCCTCGACACCGTGGTTCATCCGATGAGATCATCGTGGAACATGTGGGAGCCAACATGGGTATCCAGATCCCGCTGTTGGTTATTGATCGGAGAGGCGTCTCGGTCATGTCTGCATGTCTCCCGAACCCATAGGGTCTACACACTTAAGGTTCGGTGACGCTAGGGTTGTAGAGATATATGTATGCGGAAACCCAAAAGTTGTTCGGAGTCCCGGATGAGACCCCGGACGTCACGAGAGGTTCCGGAATGGTCCGGAGGTGAAGAATTATATATAGGAAGTCAAGTTTCGGCCACCGGGAAAGTTTCGGGGGTTACCGGTATTGTACCGGGACCACCGGAAGGGTCCCGGGGGTCCACCGGGTGGGGCCACCTATCCCGGAGGGCCCCGTGGGCTGAAAGTGGAAGGGAACCAGCCCTTAGTGGGCTGGGGCGCCCCCCTTGGGCCTCCCCCATGCGCCTAGGGTTGGGAACCCTAGGGGGAGCTTCCCCCTTGCCTTGGGGGGCAAGGCACCCTTTCCCCCCTTTGGCCGCCGCCCCCCCTTGGAGATCCCATCTCCCTGGGCCGGCGCCCCCCCAGGGGGCCTATATAAAGGGGGGGGGGAGGGAGGGCAGCAACCCACAGCCTTGGGCGCCTCCCTCCTCCCCTGCAACACCTCTCTCTCTCTCTCTCTCTCTCTCTCTCGCAGAAGCTTGGCAAAGCCCTGCCGAGACCCGCTACATCCACCACCACGCCGTCGTGCTGCTGGATCTCCATCAACCTCTCCTTCTCCCTTGCTGGATCAAGAAGGAGGAGACGTCGCTGCACCGTACGTGTGTTGAACGCGGAGGTGCCGTCCGTGCGGCACTCGGTCATCGGTGATTTGGATCACGGCGAGTACGACTCCGTCATCCACGTTCATTGGAACGCTTCCGCTCGCGATCTACAAGGGTATGTAGATGCACTCCTTTCCCCTCGTTGCTAGTAGACTCCATAGATGCATCTTGGTGAGCGTAGAAATTTTTTAAATTATGCTACGATTCCCAACAGTGACACCATGACCAAGCTCGGCCTCGAGGCCAAAGACTTGGAGCCGACCCGGGCGATCTTCCACGACATCGTTCCCGGCCTCTCCTGCTCTCCAATCGGCCGGATTCGGATCGAGGTCCTGTTCGGCGACAGCAACCACTTCTGACGCGAGCCGATCTGGTTCGAGGTGGTGGACCTGTCCAGCGCGTACCACGCACTGCTGGGTCGGCCCGCACTCGCCAAGTAATGGCGGTCCCCCACTACGCCTACCTGAAGATGAAGCTGCCGGGTCTGAAGGGCCCACCATCACCGGCGACTACCGCAAGTCCCTGGAGTGCGCCCGAGACGTCGCCAAACTGTCTGAGTCACTGGTCATAGCCGAGGAGCAGTGCCAGCTCGACTGGATCGTCTCCCTGGCCAACGAGACGTCGGCCGTGCTGATCCCGACCGAGGAGCCGGCCGACGAGGCCTCGTTCAAGCCCTCCAAGGAGACCAAGAAAGTGAAGTTGAACCCGAAAGACCCCTGCTGCAGCAAGTGCGTTGTCGTAGGCACCCGCCTCGACAACAAATAGGAAGGCGAGATCGTCGACTTCCTCTGTGAGAATCGAGATATCTTTGCATGGACCCCAAAGGACATGCCGGGTATCCCGAGGAAGTACGCCGATTACAATCTCCACGTCCGCAAGGACGCCAAGCCTGTCCGCCAACCCCTACGACGTTTCTCCGAAGAGAAGAGAAGAACCATCGGTGAAGAGGTCGCCAAGCTATTGGTGGTCGGCTTCATCATGGAAGTGTTTCGCCCCGAGTGGCCGGCCAACCCAGTCCTCGTCCTGAAGAAGAACAAGACCTGGTGCATGTGTATCAACTACACCAGCCTGAACAAGGCCTGCCCCAAGGATCCGTTCGCCCTCCCGTGGATCGACCAAGTCATCGACTCCACTGCCGGGTGTGAGCTCCTGTCCTTCCTGGACACTTACTCCGGCTATCGCCAAATCAAGCTGGACCCGGCCGACACCCTGAAGACGTCCTTCATCACGCCCTTTGGGGCGTATTGCTACATCACCATGTCGTTCGGCCTGAAGAACGCCGGCGCCACCTTCCAGCGCTGCATGCAAAAATGCTTGCTGCCGCAACTCAGCCGCAACATCCACGTTTACGTGGACGACATCGTGGTGAAGACCAAGCAGCACCTCACGCTCCTTGACGACCTGAAGGAAACCTTTGCCAACCTACGCGAGTACAAAGTCAAGCTCAACCCGGAGAAGTGCGTTTTCGGCGTCCCGACCGGAAAGCTACTCGGCTTCCTCGTCTCGGAGCGCGGCATTGAGGCAAACCCGGAGAAGATCAAGGCCATCGAGCGCATGCGCAAGCCGGCTCGGCTATGCGATGTCCAGAAGTTCACCGATTGCTTGGCCTCGGTCAGCCGGTTTCTCAGCCGGCTGTGCGAGAGGGCCTTGCCCCTGTATCAGCTGATGAAGAAGACAACGCCGTTTGAATGGAACGACCAGGCGGATGAGGCTTTCCGGGACCTCAAGTGCATGCTCTCCACAGCACCCGTCCTGGCCGCACCGGCCGAGAAGGAGCCGCTGCTGCTCTACATCGCCGCAACCTCGTGGTCGGTCAACACGGTGATGGTGGTCGAGCGACCAGAGAAGGGCAAGATCCAAGCCGTCCAGCGTCCCGTCTACTACCTGAGCGAGGTGCTCTCCGCCTCCAAGCAGAACTACCTGCACTACCAGAAGATGTGTTACGGTGTGTACTTCACCGCTAAGAAATTGAAGCAGTACTTCCAAGAGCACGTTGTTACCGTGGTCAGCACGGCCCCTCTCAGCGAGATCATCGGGTGCCGAGACGCCTCTGGCCGGGTCGCCAAGTGGGCGCTCGAGCTAGCCAGCCACAGCATCCTCTACGAGCCCCACACTACGATCAAGTCCCAAGCTCTGGCCGACTTCCTCATCGACTGGACCGAGACCCAGTACTTGCCACCGCCGCCGGACTCAACGCACTGGCGCATGCACTTCGACGGCTCGAAGATGCGCCTCGGCTTGGGAGCCGGCATCGTGCTGTCCTCCCCGAAGGGCGACCGGCTTCGGTACGCACTCCATATCCACTTCACCGCCTCCAACAACGTCGCCGAGTATGAAGCTCTTGTGCACGACCATCGGCTTGCCAAGGAAATCGGCATCCGGCGCATCCTGTGCTACGGCGAGTCGGACTTGGTGGTGCAGCAGTGCTCCGGCGAGTGGGATGCCCGGATCCCAACATGGAGAGCTATCGTTTCCTCATCCAGAAGCTGTCCGGATTCTTCGCGGGCTGCGAGTTCCTCCACGTCCCTCGCGCGGAGAATGAGGCGGACGACACGCTCGCCTAGATCGCCTCATTCCGGCAATCCATCCCGTCCGGTGTCTCCCTCGAGCACCTGCACAGGCCGTCCGTCAAGCTGTCTCCGGACTCCGATTCCATCTATGTCCCAGATGACCCGGCCGCGCCTCAACCCGGCCCGGGGGCTGCCGAACCCGGCCCGGGGACCGTCAACCCGGACTAGGGGCTACAGCCATCGACCCGACCGCCACCGTTCCCGACCCGGGGGCTGCTGAACCCGGCTCGAGGGCTGCTGCCCTAGAACTCGCCATGGTGGCCGTCTTCGCCGTGGTGATGGCGCCATCGTGGGCCCTGCCCATATCAGAGTTTCTGGAAAACGGGGTCCTCCCCATGGACGAGACCGAAGCCCGGCAAGTGCAGCGCCAGGCGTCCGCCTACAGCATCATCAACAACGAGCTCGTGAAGCGCAGCTCCACCAGCGTGTTCCAACGCTGCGTCAAGCAAGACAAGGGCATGAGATCCTCCTCGACATACACCAGGGCGAGTGCGGGCACCACGCCGCCTCGCGGTCCCTGGTGGCCAAGGCTTTCCACCATGGTTTATACTAGCCCACGGCCCTCCAAGACGCTGAGTCACTCGTCCTCAAGTGCGAGGGATGCCAGCGCTTCAGCAAGCGCAGCCACCAGCCAGCGTCGGCACTCCAGACCATCCCGATCGCCTGGCCCTTGCAGTCTGGGGACTCGACATGGTGGGGCCCTTCAAGACCGCTCGAGGCGGCATGACGCATTTGCTGGTGGCGGTGGACAAGTTCACCAAATGGATCGAAGCGAGGCCAATCAAGAAACTGGACGGGCCAACGGCCATCCGATTCGTCAAGGACATCGCGGTGCGCTACGGCATGCCGAACAACATCATCACGGACAACGGCACCAACTTCGCCAAGGGCGCACTCGCTCAGTACTGCTCCGTCTCTGGCATCTGCCTCGACCTGGCTTCCGTTGCACACCCGCAGTCCAACGGCCAGGTAGATCAGGCCAACGGCCTCATCCTATCCGGCATCAAGCCGCGGCTCGTCGAGTCGCTCATCCGTTCACCCAGCAGCTAGCTCGACAAGCTGCCGGCCGTCCTCTGGAGTCTCCGAACAACGCCAAATCGGTCGACCGGGTTCACCTCGTTCTTCCTCGTCTATGGAGCAGAAGCCGTCATCCCGACCGACATCAAGTTTGACTCGCCGCGCGTCACGATGTACAATGAAGCTGAAGCCAAAGAAGCCCGCGAAGACGGCGTCGACCTGCTCGAAGAAGCACTTCTCCTAGCGCACAGCCGCTCATCCATCTACCAGCAAGGCCTGAGGCACTACCACAGCAAGAAGATCAAGCCCCTCGCTTTTCGGGAGGGAGACCTCGTCCTCCGACTCGTCCAAGAGCAGACCGGCCAACACAAGCTGTGCTCCCCATGGGAAGGCCCCTTCATCGTCAGCAAGGGCCTGTGCGATCGCAACGCCTACTACCTTATCGACGCCTGCAAGTCAAACAAGTGCAAGAGAGACACCGCCGGCGAAGAAACAACCCGGCCATGGAATGCAGAACTCCTCCGCCCGTTTTACAGTTAGCCGTATGCACGTATGTATCGCCGCCTTTTGTAATCATCTGAAAACTATCGAGTCCCCGAACGACGCTCGGGGGCTGCCCTTTCCGACCAAGCTATTGTGTCTCCTGCATTTATGCATTATTTACCTCTTTATCAAACCCGGCCATCGGTCCGACTCGCTCGACCCGGGGGCTCGGGGGCCGGCCGGCTTGGTCACTACCCGCCGACTTAGCGGTTCCTGACGTATTGGGATCGCCGCGGCCTTCCACTTCACCTTAAGCCATAGAACCGGATTCGGCTGTCGGTCGGCAAGCGCGCAATGCCAGAGCACCAGCACGCCACGAACACTAAGTCAAGGACCGCCGGGTTACCCAACCCGGCCACACCACTTTAAGTTGCCGCACAACCGGCTCCTTACCAACCGGCTTCGCCGGATCGCCGCCAGCCGGCCCAGTGGATGTTTCGCTCGCGCTCAATGTTTTTGAATGCCTAAGTACTACGCGCTCCTCTTGAAGGCCAAACCCCTTGTCACGGACCGGAGCCTCGGCCGTCAGACTCGTGGGGGGAAGCCCAAGAGGGGAAAGTCGCAAGAAAACGGCTCAAAAGACGAAAAGAAAAAGCACAGGCACCCACAAAATTCATACGTACCGCCGGGTTGATCAACCCGGCCCCGCCACTTTAAGTTACCGCACGACCGGCTGCTCGCCAACCGGCTTCACCGGATTGCCGCCAGCCGGCCCAGTGGGTGTTTCGCTCGCACTCAACGTTTCGAACGCCTAAGTACTGCACGCTCCTCTCAAAGGCCAAACCCCCTGTCACGGACCTGAGCCTAGGCCGTCAGACTCGTGGGGGGAAGCCCAAGATGGGAAAGTCGCAAGAAAACGGCTCAAAGAACGAAAAGCAAAAAGCGCAAACATTCACAGAACTTATACAACATAATTCGAAGGACAGGCCCAAGGCCAGAGTTCATTACACCCGGATACCCCCCAGTGGGTGGGTGGACCTGCTACCTAACAGAAATTTTTACTAAGATAAAAACAGGCAGCCTCAGGCATCCCCCTCGGTGGCCTCCGGGTTCGCCGAGGTGCCGGTGTCTCCCTCCTCGGCGCCCGCGTCGCAGTAGATGTTCGTCTCCTCGGAGCTGCCCTCCGGGTCGTCCAGAAGTAGGCCGTAGTCGTCAGCGGGCACGACTCCTCCATCCTCCACCCGCTCTGGCCGGAACTCGTCGTGGAAGACGAACCCGGCGATGTAGCTGGCCCGAGCAGCGATCCGTCCAACCTCCGCTTGCAGCTGGCTCTCCGAGCCGACTCACTGGCCCATCAACGCGTCCAGCGACAGGTCCAGATGCCAAGACATCACAAACCTGAGCGCCCATCTCGGTGCCAGCGAGAGCGGCGAAAACGCGCCAGTCATGGAGCCGATCCGGGCCCGCCTCCAACCACCGCGCCAGCCGCATGAAGCTACTCGGCGTGACGGAACCCGGCCAGAGGGCCGCCGTCATCACCGCGCCGTCCTGAGAAAGCCGCCCCATCTGGTCGCCCAAGACGCGCAAACGAGCCTCGGCGGCGGTCACGATCTCCGGGAAGGTCCAAGCCACCCGTGGGTCGGTCCCGGAGCCAATGACTCCCTGCAGGTCCCGCTGAAAGCGGACGCCTTCCTCCGCCAGCTCGCGCGTCTTCGAGAAGGCCCCTGTCAAGAAAAAGAGCAAGTCAGAACAGTCACCAAGCAAAAGAAGCCGGGACCCCAACTCAGCACAAACCAAAGAAAAGCACTTACTGGAGAAGGACTCTTCCAGGTGCCGCGCTTCGAGCAACGCACCGCGCCGCTCCAGGGCAAGGGTGCGGTCGCGCTCCTGCGGTGATTTCTCCAACTCGGCGACCTTGGCAAGAGCCGCCTTCAGCTCGGCGTCCTTCGCCTCGGTCGTCTTCTCGGCCTCCTCGCGGTGATGGGTTTCTGCCTGACGGGTCTCCTCCGCCGCGACCACCAGCTTTTTCAAGCGCTCCACCTCGGCCTGGAGTTGGCCCTTGTCATCGGCCAGCTTGCCGCGTTGCTGGTCGACCTCGGCAAGGGCCTGCTGCGCCTCCATAATCTTGGCGGCTTCCGCCTTGAGGCGTTCCACCTCGGCCTCGAGGCGGCTCTTGTCACCCACCAGTTGCTTGTGCAGTCGGCTTGCTTTGTCGAGCGCCTGCCGGACTCCCGTCGCCTCCGCCTTCGCCTTCACCACCTCGGCCCCAAGCCGGCCGGCATCGGCGACTAGCCGGTCGTAATGGAAGTCAGCTCGAAACAGCTGGGTCTTCCGAGCCAACACCTTGGCTGCAAAAGGAAGACTCAGAAACAAAGAACCAATTTAAGATTCGACCCAACTGCTACGCAGTTGGCCTGAATCTCGGGGGCTACACCCAGTGGGTGCGCTAGCACGCCCCCACTAAAAGAGAGCACACAAGAAAAGTACCCGCGGCGATGCGGAGCTCCTCCTCCTTGGCGGCGAGCTGCTCCTTGAGCTGTCGATGCGTGTCCAGGAGGCGGTTGAAGACGCTGACCCGGTAGGAGTCCAGTTGCTGCAGAAGGCAGCGATCAACACAAGGCATCAATTTAAGATTCGACCCAACTGCTATGCAGTTGGCCCGAATCTCAGGGGCTACACCCAGTGGGTGTGCTAACGCGCCCCACAAAGAAGAAGCAATAGAAAAAGGAAAATAGACAAGGAAAAACTTACGAGCACGGCTCACTCCATCTCCCGCGTCTACTCCAGCTCGGCCTGGGCGAAGGTCTGGATCCGGTCCACCCACCCTCGCTGGCGCCGGCTCACGGCGGCCATCGCCGCCTCCTCTTGGGTCTGGGGCCCGTAGACCTCGCCGGACCCACTCCGAGCCGGTTGCGACCCGGTGGCCCGGCGACCCCCCGGCCTGATCACCAGGGCGTGCTCTCCGTTGGCCGCCTCCCTTGCGGCCGGCGCCTTCTCTGGCACCCTCTCCGGCACCGTCGCCGGTTCGGTGGTCGGAGTGGCCTGTGGCTCCACCACTAGCGGCGCCTCGCTCGTCGGCGCCTGAGGCGCCCCATTCGGCGCCGTCCGCGGCGCCTCCTCCAAGACGGCGTCACCGCCGCCTCCGTCGGCCCCCATCTGCTCGACCACGTAGGTCCGCAGCAGGGTGTCGTCCCCGATGACCACGACCTCCCAGTCGAGGTCCATCGCATCCGCACGGTCGCCTTGGCCGCACTCCCCATCCAGCGACGGCACGAAGACCGTCGCCGCTTTCACCGTCCCCGCCGGCATCTCCGGCCAGGCCGGCTCCTCACTGACTCGTGCCCACGTCACCGCGGCGCTAACCCAGGCCTGGGTCGACACCGCCTCCGGCTCCGCCTTGGCCCGGTTCCGGTCCCGCCAGGCCAGGCCTTCGGTGTCGGCCGGGTCCACACCAAGGTCCGGATCCGCCCGCTCCTCCTCCTCGTCCTCGACCGTGCTGGACCGGCTCCTCTGGAACGCAGCGCCCTCATTGGATGCAGCGTCCGCCGCCACCAGCGCCAATGAGATCCGCGACCTGAAACCCAAGACAGAGTAAATAACGCAAGAGCCAAGCAGAGCCGCTCGGCCGCAAGTAAGAGAGGAACTCACCCCAGCACCACCGGAACGGCGGGCCTCGCCACCCTCTCCTGCGAAGCGCCGCGCCTCCGGTCGGGTTTGCCGCGCGCTTCATGGTCGGGGCCCGCGGCGCGACGTTGGCCTTCCTGTGTGGCCGGCTTGCCGCCGGCGTCCCCCCGGACGACCCGGCTCCGGTTGCACCGCCGCCTCCTCCACCCGGCACCACTATATCAATGACTCACGTCAGCACCCCCAACGCCGCCCCGCACCCGGCAATTTAAGAAACACAGAAGACAAAACTTACCCGCACGGCGCCCTGCGCCGACGTCGGCGGCCGCCTCCTCCCCTCCGCCGTGGGCCGCGGGCTCCTCCGAGTTGGCCCGCACCACCTGCGTCGGCGCTCGGTCGTAAGGATGCCGGATGGCATTCAGAAGCACCTCCCGCGTCGAGTCGGGACGAACGAGAAGATGGGCGGCAGCAAAGTACGAAGTCCAAGGACTCACCATCGGTGCCGGGTTCGCGTGGCTGTACGGGGGCTTCCCGAACTCCTAGTCATACCGTAGGTTGGCCGTGGAGATGTCGTTGACCCGGCGCGCGACCTGGTCCGCCCCCAGCCGCAAGTTTGCCATGCGGTTGGGGTCCTGAAGGCCGGTCATCTGACCGATGAGATGGGTGCGCGGTTGCAGCGGCAGCACTCGGTGGACGATGAAGGCGGCGATGAGGTCGGTGCCGGTGAGCCCTTCCCGCTCCTTCATGTCTGAAACCCGCTGGCAAAGGTTGAGCACCTCCAGCGACAGGTGCCTGGGGTAGTAACCCCAATTCTTCTTCGCCCACGGTGACGAGTTGACGAACGACGGCAAATTGATACGGTCCGCGCCGAGATTGCGGACGTAGAAGAAGGAAGTCTGCCATTTCTTGGCAGAATCCTCCAGCGGCATCTTGGGGCAGTCAGCGCCCGACCGCTTGGAGATGACGGCGGCCCCACAGTCGGACATCTCCCCTGCCCTCGGCACCTGCTGCTTCAAAGAAAAGAAGCGCACCCAGAGGTCGATCGATGGCTCGACTCCCAGGTACCCCTCGCAGAGGGTGACGAAGCCCAAAAGCTGCACGATGGCGCCCGCGCAAAGATGATGGGGCTGGAGCCCGAAGAACTCCAGGAAGTCGCAGAAGAAGGTGCTCGCGGGGAGCCCGAACCCGCGCTTGAAGTGCGGGAAGAAGACCACGCGCTCCGTGCCCTCAGGCCGCGGCTCCCGCTCGCCCTGCGGTAGGCGCGCGGCGACCTCCGTCTCCCCCGGCAGGCGCCTGGTGGTGCAAATATAGGTGATGTCGTCAAGAGTGATGGTCGAGCCCATCCATGAGCCCAACGGCAGCGCCATCGACGAAGGTGCGGAGGAAAGAAGGAAGGAAGATGGCGATGAAGCTCTGCTCGAAGCAACGGGCGTCGCAGTGCGCGACGGTTGCAAGAAGCAGAGGAAGGAAGAAGAAGGCAGGGGAGCGCGAGCGAGAATGATTTCCGCCGCCCCCTCCTCGCCCCAATTTATAAGCCACGGTTTGAAACGTGGGGGAGTGGGATCGTTTGCGCTCGCCTTTCCCACTTCCCCGCAATAACTACGCACGTACGTGCGCAATAACTGCCTCGAGAATGGCAATCGACTTGCGGACGCTGCAATAAATCCGCGCGCGCGGGCCGAGGGCGCGTGGCCGCAGGCCCCAGCGTGTCGCCGTGTCCTGTCGCGTGCGTGGCCTGTCAGGCCCCTCCGGCTTCCAGGCGCCACATGGCGTCCGCGTGAAGTCCAAAAGATTGCCCCAAGATTCGGCGGACTCCTTGGTTTCCCGCCACTGCCGGGATGACGCGATCCGGCTTCTGGAAGCCGGCACACAGTGGGTGTTGCCGGACCCGGCGGCCACCAAATTCGCCTCGGCAAGAGGGGGAAACTGTGAAGGCCTTCTCATCCAAAGACGGCGGACCTTCACAGCTTTGGGGACTACTATCGGGGGGATGAAGCCTGGGCAGGCAACGGAACCCGGATCCTTTTCAAAAACAACGGGGCCAGCATCGCCCCTCAAACCGGCTCATGCTTGGCCGGGTCGCTCAACCCGGCCAAGCCCCTCGATCCGGCCCCACTCTCAAACCCGGCACGTCAAGACTTCCCCAACAACCAGCTCAAGACAGCCGAACCCGGCACGTCAAGACTTCCCCAACAAGCCAGCTCCACCCTTGGCGCGCTCCTCAACCCGGCCACGGGTCAGCTCCCGTCCCATCCCAGTCGTATGATGGGACGAGTCTCCATCTACCGATGACCGAGGCAACAGTGCCCCGCCCATTCCTCTAGTCAGCCGGGGCGTGGCAACAGTGCCCCACCTACCCGCTGACCAGGGCCGGCGTGGCAACAGTGCAACCACCGTCACCACTGATGCCAGCAAGCAGCGACCTGACGGAGCGCCACTGTAGCCTAGTCAACTCGGCCACTCCCTGACGATCGACAAGACGGCCAACAATGCCTCTGTACCCAGCGGGCCCCGCGCCCGGAGAACCCAGCAAGCCCTGATCCCCGGCGGGTCCCAGCGCCGGCTTCCCGAACGATGACAATCCGGCCCCACAGCCTTGTAACATTACCCTGGTACCCCTGGGGGGTTGACCTATAGAACCCCCCAGGAGCCCTCATGCACAGGGCGATCAGATCATCAGTAGCACATACACACACCACAAGGAGGAGCAGCCTAAGCCCTGGCCTGTCCTCCTTCTTCCTCCATACATCTCAAGGAGCAGCTATGTACTGATACATATCAATTACAGTCGGCATGACTAGGGGTGTTATCTCTCCGGAGAGCCCCGAACCTGGGTATGTCTTGCGTCCCACGCTTGCTCATGCCGACCTCGCCTCTGGAGCCCACCAGTGCCCTCGAGCCTGCTCCTATCTTTAGCCATCCCTTGGCATCTGTCGTGCGCCCACCACGACAGTATAGGTGCGAAGAATTTGGAGAGGTCATATGTGTTCTCAGAAGTTTTTGCAAAAAGAACAAGTTTGAGGAATTTGACCAGTGGTGTCTTGAGGAATTTCATGAAGCGTTCTTTGTCTTAGGTACCAGAGCTGTGTAGATTGAAAATCCACACAATTGAGGAATCTTTAAGAAAAATGTAGCTTAGAGAAACATATCAAGAACAGATGCTTGTGTGAGGTATTTGGAGTGTGGAAATTGAAGAATAAACACCTTTTGAAGAATTTTTGGAAATCATCAGAATCAACATGGGTAGTAAAAGTAACTTTTAATTAACCTTGATGAAGAACACGACGAATTCAGAGTTTGAGATTGGAAGTTCGTCAGTCCAGATCTTCCACGCCCTAACTTGGCAGAGGAAGACAGCTACGGCGGCGGCGGAGGGATGATATCCGCGGCCGGTGCGAGTACGACGGTGACGAGGTCGAGGCAGTGAAGCTCCTCCTCACCAGCGATGATGAAAGTAGCAGCGGTGCTAGGTATTGAGAGCTCGAGCGAGGAGAGTGAGGTCGAGCGGGGTAAATGCAGTCTGAGGAGGGTGAGGGGTATATATAGCCGAGGTGAAAAACCGCTCGCCCGAGGAAAATGGACGAACGTGCCCCTGACCCTTCTCATCCTAGCGACATGTGTCACCCACGTGCAGAGCGGTGGAGACCGTGTGAGATCGTGGGTGAATAGATAAATCCTATCGTGGGATGTGGAACAGTTTGAGCGGCAAAAGCCAAAAATTCAGATTAGAAAATTTTAATGTTTCGTTAGCAAATTCTTCAGCTGACAAGGACTTAGTGAAGATTTTGAATGGGTTTCAAATAGAACGCACATGAAGAATTTGTGAACACATTGGGTTGAGTTTAGCATAGAGGGGGAAGGGTCCGATCACATTCACTTAGCAGAAAAGGCAACTTGAAGAAATAGCAATAAGTGAATGCTGTTGAGGACTTAAACTCAAATATATATATATATATATATAGACAATGAAGAACAACGACGGAAGTGTGAATACAATGCAAAGTTGAAGAAATTGAACAACTGAGGAATTTCAAAAAGTGAAGAAAAACTCAAATTGAAGATTTTCAACTTTTGTTGGTGGCGTGCCCCACCGTATAAGAATGATGATTTCAGACGCCGCGTACAATTGTCGTAGGGCTCTGAGAATCAAATTCTTCGTTAATTTCTTCACACTTAGAGGATTAGTCTTCATTGATTGAAGAAAAATGTTACTTCGTGTGTTGCACATCTAAGTCATCAATTTTGCATAAGTGTTAGGATGTGTGTCCTTTTCAAAGGACATTCGAAGATTCTAAGATATTTAGCTCACACCGCAACTTGCTAAATCTCTTCTCATCTAAGGGCTTTGTGAAGATATCGGCTAGTTGTTCTTCAGTCTTCACGTGCTCGATAGAGTTGTCGCCCTTCAACACATGATCACAAAGAAAATGATGACGAATCTGAATGTGCTTTGTCTTCGAGTGCTGAACTGGGTTATGAGCAATCTTGATAGCACTCTCATTGTCACAGTAGAGAGGCACATTCTTCATGTTGATGTCGTAGTCCTTGAGGGTTTGCTTCATCCATAGCAATTGAGCACAGCACGAACCAGCAGCAATGTACTCAACTTCAGCAGTAGAGAGTGATACACAGTTCTGTTTCTTCGAGGACCAACATACCAAGGATCGTCCGAGGAAATGGCATGTGCCTGATGTTGACTTGCGGTCCACACGATCACTAGCATAGTCAGAGTCTGAATATCCAATGAGATCAAAAGCCGAGCCCTTGGGGTACTGTTGGGGATATTACCACTGGGCGTAAACCGGCCAGGAGAGGCCGGGTTAACTTCATAAGTAGTTCATCTGTATCTGAAGCCCATGAAGACAGACGGTGACGCTTCATGAAGGCCCAGGGCCCAAGGCCGGTTTAAGGCATGTAGACACAAACCGGTATTGAGATGTAAACTTGTGTTGTAAGATATGCGTAGCAGAGACCGAGCCGGACATGATTATTAGCCGGCCTCGGAGTCTGTAAACCGACGGGCGTCAACCCATGTATATAAGGGGACGACCCAGCGGCGGTTCAGGGACAACAGACAACAACTTGAGACTCAGGGAAAGCGTATTCGCTCCCTGGTCATCAAAACCCCATCAATTCCAGCACAACTAGACGTAGGCTTTTACCTTCATCGAAGGGGCCGAACTAGTATAAAACTCTCTTGCGTCCCTTGTCCGATTTAACCCCTTCAAGCTAACCCGTAGCGATGGCTCCATGACTAAGTCCTTTCTCTAGGACATCTGCCGTGACAAAACCACGACAGTTGGCGCCCACCGTGGGGCTATCGCACGATGGCTTCAAGTTCTTGGAGGGCAACTTCGAAGGACTCAAGGGTTACGCTGTTGGCCGTATGACCAAGAGTCGTCGTGGCAAGCTCTACATCGACGATGCAGGCTGGGGCCCCAAGGCCGGCTCAATCGAGTACGGGTACCGGGTCCCCTTTGGTAGCATACACATTTTCATTGGCAAGATCGGGGAACCGGGCCTAGAGCTGGACATCGCACCGACCTCGTCGAAACGGCTCAGCATGCGAGATCTTCCCGGGTCAAGCCTCTCATGAAGCGTGCCTTCGTGGGAGTTATCCATGGAGGGGAATCTGAGGATAGATCAGAATCTGGTGGTGAGACCATCGTTTATTCCGGCGATGAGTCATCGACTGGAGAGACCGAGTCGTTATATCAGTTACAAGATGGCCGGATTGGGGGCTGTTCCGATGGCGACAGTATTCCGGACCCCTCTGATCTGCCAAGCCGGGTGGCGATCTTCATGGCCGGCACACAACCAGCGCTCCACTCTTCGACTGCAACGGCGTTGATTTCCGGATCAGCAGCGGCGGCAGCGGCTGGGGCAGGAGGCCCTGTGCGACCGCCGGCTCAGGTTTTATCTGATTTGTTTGACATGTTGGCAACGCTGATGGCGGAGGTTAACTCGGCGGATTAGGATACACACAATGCGGAAATCGCGAAAGTAAAAGATCAGATCACCCAGGCAAAAGCCGACTTAGCAGCTGAGGATACCAGGATAGCCGCGGAGCGGGCCGCTTTGGATGCACAAGCTTATCGGATTATGCTGGATCAGAGTGCGTCGAACGAAGTCCTGAAGAGGAGGCACCAATCTCGCCTGCCGCCGGTTTATGAGGCTAGAAATCTCTTTAACACCCCAGGAGCAGGAACCAGTAATCCGCCGGTGGTAAACCGGGCAGAGGCACCCGGAGCAGGGGCGCCGGTTCAGCCACGTTTGGTGGATCCACCTCGTCAGAACAATGTTGTGGTACCTCATGTCCCCACACCACTGGGTCATTATTCTAACCCAATGGACAACATTGTCGCTGCCGCTTCACGGCTGGCCGCCATCCCGATCGAAGGCGATTCTCCAGCAGCGGTCGAGACGCGTCGGGTTAAGGAGCTTCTTTAGACAGCCTTGATTCAACAGGAGGCTTATTCATATAGTCGCGATCGGGTTCATTCCACTCCCCGTCCAAGCCGGAGTTACAGCAGGTGTATGGATGAACCGGCAGTATCAAGCAATGCGCGGAACCGTGATCCGCCCCGTGGCCATAACCCGGCGGGTGGTGCCGGTGATGCTCAGGAGGTGGTGGACCGGGCTCGGGCACGCAGAGAGGCCGAGTTAGCGGCGCAGCACGAGGCCCGTCAGCTTATTCTGGTTCGTCCAACCACATCGGTGGAACCAGGAGTTACCTCTAGTTCCTTGGGAGTGCCATGTCTTGTCCCGGCGTTGCGCAATGTGCGCCTGCCCAAAGATTTCAAGGGCCCGCGCAAGGTGCCGAATTACACCGCCGATTTATCCCCTGAAACATGGGTCTAAAGCTATGAGATGGCCATGGATATGCTGGACGTGGATGATGCGGCATGTGCGAAGTACTTCACCATGATGCTTGAAGGAACGGCCCGCACTTGGCTAAAGAGCTTACCGGCTAATTCTATCAGGTCATGGGCCGAGTTGAGAGCCCGGTTTATTCAGAATTTCAAGGATACATGCAAGCAGCCCATGTTAATTGTGGACCTAGCTGCCTGTGTCCAGGAGGAAGGAGAGTCAACAACCCATTGGGTGCGCCAGGTTTCAGAGATTTTGCATTCATCAGACCGCATCAACGCTGACACCGCAGTTTTAACATTGGAAGGCAATTGCCGGTTTGAACCATTGAAGTTGAAGTTGGGACCGCTTAAACGTCATTGTAATGACATGGGAACCCTCATGGCTGCACTAGTGAAGTATGCCGACTCTGATAGTACCAAGGATCCCGAGTCTGACGATGATAAGATAGGGAAGGGAAAGAAGAGCGGCAACGCCAAGGGGCAGCACCACAACCCGGCGGGTCATGGAAACGGCGGCAAGCGTAAAGCGGACCATGGTTTAGACTTTGTGGCTAACACTAATAAACATGACAATGGCCAGCGGCGTAAGGGTAAACCACCCCGGCGCAATGGAATGCCAAATCCTAACCCGGACCGTTTGTCGTATCTGTTAAACCAGCCCTGTCCAAAGCATGGGACGAAGGAGGAACCATCCACACACCTCTGGAAAGATTGTTACATCATGCAAGAGTTCAAAAATTCAGACTCTTTCCGGTATGATCATGGATCAGGAGGCGGTTCAGGCGGAGGAAATTCCGGTTCAGGATTCCACGGCAATCAGGGTGGACATAACAATCAAAGTAATCAGGGTAATCAAAGTGGCTATAATCATCAGGGCAATCAGCAGCAGCAGTCAGGTTACCAGAGCAACCCAAAGCAGTTGAACAGCGGACAATATCATGTCTTCACCACTAGCTTGGACAAGCACGATCAGAAGCTTCATAAAAGGGTAGTGAGTGTCGTTGAACCGGCCGTGCCCCGTTATTTGCGCTGGTCCGAGCAGCCGATTGTGTGGAGTAGAGAAGATCATCCACCCCGGGTTAACAATCTGGGTCATCTGGCTCTGGTGGTGGCACCTCAGGTGGGAGGCTATAAGTTCACTAAGGTACTCATGGATGGAGGGAGTAGCATCAATCCTTTATTATGAAACTTTCCGTCGCATGGGGTTAACAGATAAAAATCTTAAACCGTCCAATACGGTGTTCCATGGTGTGGTGCCTGGTAAGTTGGCATATCCTGTTGATAAGATAGCTTTGGAGGTGGCTTTTGGAGATGAACATGACTCAAGATCAGAAACCTTGACCTTTGAAGTGGTGAAAATCAGCAGCCCATATCATGCCCTATTTGGACGGCCAACTTATGCTAAGTTCATGGCACGGCCTTGTTATGTCTATCTGCAGCTCAAGATGTCGGGTCACAAGGGAACTATAACCGTGCATGGGAGCCGCAAGATTGCTCTGGAGTGTGAAGAAGGTGATGCGGCTTATGCTGAGTCGGTTTGTGCAACAGAAGAGTTGAAGTTTTACAAGGACAATGTTGATTCGGCAGATATGACTTCGTTGAAGAAACCAACTACAGAGCATGATCCAGCCCTGAAGTTTAAATCGGCTGATGAGACTAAACTTGTTGACTTCGTACATGGTGATTCGTCCAAGCAGTTTAGCATCAGCGCTAACTTGGATCCGAAATAGGAAAGCGCGCTCATCAAGTTCATCCGTGAGAATCGGGACATCTTTGCATGGAAGCCTTCTGACATGCCTGGTGTACCGAGAGAACTCGCTGAGCACACTCTCAATGTTGATCCTAAGTATAAACCGGTCAAGCAGTTTCTCCGCCGGTTCAATGAGGAAAGACGCAAAGATATTGGAGAAGAAGTAGCCAGGCTCTTGGCGGCTGGATTTATCGTTGAAGTATTCCATCCTGAGTGGTTGGCTAATCCGGTGCTAGTCCTCAAGAAGAATGGCACTTGGCGTATGTGTGTGAATTACACATATCTCAACAAAGCTTGTCCAGCAGATCCTTTTGCCCTCCCCCGTATTGATCAAATTATTGACGCTATGGCGGGTTGTGAGCGTTTAAGTTTTTTGGATGCATATTCTGGTTATCATCAGATTAAAATGGCAGTTAAGGACCAGGAGAAGACGGCCTTCATAACTCCCTTTGGAGCCTTCTGCTATGTGTCCATGCCCTTTGGGCTCAAGAGTGCACAGGCGACTTATCAACGGTGTGTGCAGAATTGTCTTCATAAACAGATCGGCCGCAACGTTCATGCCTATGTGGATGATATTGTGGTAAAATCAAGGAAGAAGGAGACATTGATTGATGACTTGAAGGAAACCTTTGATAACCTGCAGGTTTATAAAATGATGCTTAATCCGGCCAAATGTGTCTTTGGTGTGTCTGCAGGGAAGCTCCTGGGTTTTTTGGTGTCTAACAGGGGCATTGAAGCTAATCTGGAAAAGATCAAGGCCATCACCTCCTTGGCTAAACCAAAGTGTATCAATGATGTTCAACGCCTAGCAGGCCGGATTGCCGCGTTGAGCCGTTTTGTCAGTCGTCTTGGTGAGAAGGCCATCCCTTTGTATCAGATGCTGAAGAAAACGGATAACTTCGTCTAGAGTGACGCCGCTAATGAAGCATTTGAGGACTTAAAGCGGCAGCTAGCTAATCCGCCAATTCTCGCTGCTCCGGTTGATAAAGAACCGTTGCTGCTATATGTGGCAGCTAACGCTCGGGCTGTTAGTGTGGCTATTGTAGTAGAGCGCAAAGAGGCAGGAAAGGAATATCCGGTTCAGCGGCCGGTTTACTATATTAGTGAGGTACTTATTGAATCCAAGCAGAGGTACCCGCATTGGCAAAAATTGGTGTATGGGGTTTTCATGGCAAGCCGGAAGCTTAAGAAGTATTTCCAAGGTCATCCCATCACGGTGGTCAGCTCTGCTCCTCTGGGGGATATAATCCAGAATAGGGAAGCAACTGGTCGGATTGCTAAGTGGGCTATCGAGCTCGGGTCTCACGGGTTGAAATACATACCTCGAATGGCGATCAAATCTCAGGCACTTGTGGATTTCATCAATGATTGGACAGAATTACAAGCGCCAGAAGAGAAGCCGGATCACACTTATTGGACTATTCATTTTGATGGGTCCAGGCAATTGGAGGGCTCGGGGGCTGGAGTCATGTTAACTTCCCCATGAGGTGATAAGTTTTGTTATGTTCTCCGTTTAATGTTCCCTTGCACTAATAATGCAGCTAAATATGAGGCCTTACTCCATGGTCTACGGATGGCTAAGGAGATGAATCTCAGCCGAGTTAAATGCTTCGGTGACTCGGATCTGGTGGCTCAACAAGTGTCTGGCACTTGGGATTCCAAGGACCCACTAATGGCAGCATATCGTCGTGAGGTGGATATTGTTGCAGGTCACTTCAAAGGTTATCGGGTGGATCATGTGGACCGACGGAAGAATGAAACGGCAGACGCTTTAAGCCGCCTAGGTTCCCAACGTAAACCGGTTCCACCTAATGTTTTCCTGGATGTTTTGCATAATCCGTCCGTCAAGCTCCGTGGTGAAGAGGATTTGGTTGTTCCTGATCCGGAGGCTCAGTTGGTGGCAGCTCTACATGTTATCCCATATTGGACGGTTCCATATTTGGCGTATATAAACCGGGGCGAGTTACCAGAAGATGAAACTTTGGCCAGGCAGATAACCCGACGGTCCAAGTCCATGACTGTTATCAATGGAGAGTTACATCATTGCAGTGTGACAGGGGCGTTTCAACGATGCGTGTCTCCTGAGGAAGCCCGTGAAATTTTGCGTGAGATCCACGAAGGAGATTGTGGACACCACGCCGTTTCAAAATCTTTGGTGGCCAAGGTGTTTCGTCATGGTTTCTATTGGTTGACAGCTCATGCTGATGCCGAGGACTTGGTTAAAAGATGTGATGGCTGTCAGAAATTCTCATGGCGTGCTCATGTACCAGCTCAAGAATTGAGGATGATTCCAATCACCCAGCCGTTTGCAACTTGGGGGCTGGATATGGTTGGGCCTTTCAAGAGGTCCAAGGACAAGAAGACCCACCTTTTGGTGGCGGTTGATAAGTTCACAAAATGGGTAGAGGCAGAGCCAGTTAGTAAGTGTGACGCGGCCACGGCGGTTCAATTCATCAAAAAGGTGATTTTCCAGTTTGGCTTTCCACACAGCATTATAACAGACAATGGTACCAATCTGTCAAAGGGTGCCATGAAGGAGTTCTGTCAACGTGAGCACATTCGGCTTGACGTGTCATCAGTGGCTCACCCCCAGTCCAATGGTCAAGCGGAGAGGGCCAATCAAGAGATCTTGAGAGGCATCAAACCCCGGCTTATGGTTCCTTTGCAACGGACGCCGGGTTGTTGGGTTGAGGAGTTACCTTCAGTGTTATGGAGCATCAATACCACACCCAACAGATCGACAGGCTACACGCCGTCCTTCATGGTTTATGGAGTGGAAGCGGTTCTTCCTAGTGACATCCGTCATGACTCGCCTCGTGTAGCGGCATATGTTGAAGCGGATAACGAGAAGGCACGGCAGGAAGCTCTTGACCTGTTAGATGAGGAGCGTGACATGGCGGCAGCCCGTTCGGCGATTTATCAGCAAGATCTGCGTCGTTATCATAGCCGCCGGGTTAGAACCAAAACCTTTCAAGAAGGAGATTTGGTGCTTCGACTCGTCCAGGATCAGACAGATATGCACAAGCTATCCCCCCCTTGGGAAGGACCTTTTGTGGTCAGCAAGGATCTGCACAATGGGTCGGACTACCTAATCGATGTTCGAGAGCACAAAGACTCGCGTGAATCGGAGGAGGAGACCAACCGGTCGTGGAATATTGCTCATCTTCGGCCCTACTATACTTGAGCTACAGGCTCTGCTTATGTACATATTATGACATTGTATATATTATGATCTATATAATAAACCGGAACCTCAACTAAAGCGGGGTATCTGTTGTTTTCTTACATCACGTGTGGTTACATGGAGCCTACAAAGCGGCGTCCGGTTTACCCCTTGATTTAGCTTCTTAAAGCTTGATATCAGATCACTTGGGGGCTTGGTCGTATCCGAACCATAGCTACACCTCTTGATCGGCGCAATGCCACAGCATCACTTGGGGGCTTGGTCGTATCTGAACCATAGCTACACCTCTTGATCAGCGCAATGCCACAACATCACTTGGGGGCTTGGTCGTATCCTAACCATAGCCACGCCTCTTGATCGGTGCAATGCCACAACATCACTTGGGGGCTTGGTCGTATCCGAACCATAGCCACGCCTCTTGATCGGTGTAATGCCACAGCATCACTTGGGAGCATGGTCGAACCCGAACCATGGCTACACCTCTTGATCGGCATAAAGCCACAGCATCACTTGGGGGCTTGGTCGAACCCGAACCATAGCAATGCCTTTTGATCGGCGTAATGCCACAGCATCACTTGGGGGCTTGGTCGAAACCGAACCATAGCAACACCTCTTGATCAAATTTGGGGCCTGGCAGCCCGTGAAAAGCCTCGACTACAACGGTTTTATTTGCCTTTTGCTAAGTTTCTTTTTCTTTTGCTAAGATTTGTGATGTTTTCAAACCAGTGTTTATCAACCCGGTTGGGCTGTCAACTACAAGTTGTCAGTACATGACCAAGTTATAATCTGGAGACTATCAACCCGGTCTGGTTTTGACTCATAGTCACCAGTATGGAATAAGCCGGTGTTTATCACAACCCGGAACGGTTTTGTTGTAAACCGGCATTATATAACAGGAGATACTTTTACTCCGGATTAAGGTTATTACCTTCATTACAAGGTTGGTCAGCCAACACTATGCCTAAAGGTCGCAGGTATCATATATTTCCATACTTGGTTATCTTTTACAACCTTGGTTATAAAGCTTGGTCATATATATAGTTGGGTATCATGACCCGCCAGGTGGTAAACCGCCAGGGCGCTTTAAGCTTTTTATCTGCAGGAACAACTGGAATAAATAGCTATGGATTATGAACATCATATCTCAAGCATGGCGGATTAACACGCATCAGTTGCAGATAAATATGCACGAAGGCATAACAGACCAAGTGTTTTAACTAGGCTATTACAAGGCGTTTCAGTGCCCAAAGGAATAATTGTTTCACAATAAACATTGCAGTATGGAAGATTAAACCGGCCCCCGGGTTATGATCACTGAGTAGCTTGACCTGACGGCCGCGGGTCATCTTGCACCGGTTCTTCTTCTTCGTCCCTACCCAGCGGCTGGAAGTCAACAGTTGTCCAGTCGATCCCAGTTAAAGCTTGGAACACAGCTTCGTCGCTTATAAGGGTGGACAGTTCAATATCAGGGGCATAAGTGTGCTTACGGATTGGAGGGATCAGGTTTTGAGCCTCAGGAGCTGGTGCAGCAACCAGCTTGTTATTGATATAATAACTCGCCTAATAATGTGAAAGATCAGCCTCTTTAGCAAGTTGACAAGCCAGTGGACGTACTTCCCGGTTTATGGCGCGGAGATCTTCAGTGCAAAATTCTGATCCGTCTTCTTTCAAGCTTGGGTAGCCCTTAGCCACGTCCGTCGGGTCAAGATCAGGCACCCATGCTTTTGCCCGGGTTAGCACGGTCAGAGCGCCAGCCCTTGCAGCATACCTCTTCAGCTCTTCTACCCGGGCAGGCAGCATAGATAGCCTGTCTAAGGTATCTTTGATTAACGTCGGGGGTGGCTTATTGTGAGAAGCGGTGCAGATAATTTGTTGAGCGCCGGTATACAGTTGTTCTATCAGCGTATAGGCAGCCTTCAGCTTCTTCTGAACATCAGAGCCCAGATGACTAATGCGAGTTCCTGCATCATTGCAAACATCAGTAAACCGGCAACGCATGGGAAGATATGTTGACAGTATTAAAGACAAGTTGCTTACCAAACACAGTAGCAGTCATAGCATGCACTTGCCGCTTTACACCAGTCAGCTCGTCAACCACCAGTTTAAGAGCGGCTTCTGCGTTTTCAGCCCTTTTCATCAAAGCGGCTTTTTCAGTCTCCCAATCCGCCCGCTCTTTGTTGAAACCTTCTTTTAGTTTCTCCATAGCGCCTAGAGCGCGGGTCAACTCTTCCTTCACTTTGGAGGCTTCAGCTTGCTGGGTTTTGATGTTCTCTTGCAGATCAGCGGTTTGGCGTTCCTTCTTGCTCAGCTCCGCCTGTAAAGAGACAGATACATAATGAGTTGACAGTACATATTTGCTTTTACTCAGAAATTTTTTCAAGTCCCAAGCACAATACAAGTATTAAGCTTGGCACTTGGGGGCTAATGTGTGTTTGCTCAAAAAGCTGTTGATATGGGAATTCTTCTACAGTCCCGGTTCATCTTTATAAAGTTAAACCGGCCCTTGGGGACTATACCGGCGAAAGAGCAGTATGGCAAATTTTAAGGAACCGGTTCATCTTAACAAGGTAATCCGGTCCCTGGAGGCTAAATAGGCAAAGTTAAGTTATGACAAAAGTCCCGGTTTAGATTGGTATCACAAACCGTCACTTGGGAGCTACTACGAGTCGATGAACTGCAATTGGACAAAGGAGAAAAACAGTAGTTACCTCATATCGCTCCTTCATCAAGTTTACCAAACTAGCTTCATAGTCACGGCTGGTATATAGACGGTTCAAGAAGCCAGAGTGAATATCTTGAACATTGAGGTGGGCGAAGCTTGATAAATCGGCATTCCATTTGCCTTTGCCGATAGCAGAGAGATCATCCTTGGCAGTATGCTTTGACAAAGCTACAGGGTTGCCTGGAGTGGAGTGGCCAGTGCCAGTAATCATAACGTCATCATCTTGTTCATCAGCAGCTCTTGCCGGAGTTGGCGGTTTATCAGTGTCCTTCGCTGGACTGACCGGTTTGTCACCAGTTCAGACAGGGCTGGTTGGCCGGTCTGCATGACTTGTAGTATCAACTTGCACTTGTTCAGCAAGGAAATCATGGTCTTGAAGCGGCGGATCATGAAGCATGGCGTCAGCATCGGTTTCTTCCAGATCTGGAGTTGTTTCCGGTTCAGCGGCTACATTATCATCAGCCGGTTTGTTCAACCGAGCTTTCTTGCTGGGTCTTGGCTTGGCGCTGCGAAAAGATAGACATAAGGATCAGTACAGTATGAAAAGATAACATATCAAGAATAAAGACATGTGCATAACTCACCCAGGAACTTTTTTGAGGGGTGGAAGCTGTGTGGCCGAAGACTCGCCAGAGGATGAGTGAGAAGTACCCTGATAATTTGAATCAGACGGGTTAAGAGGCTGGCGAAAACAACCTGCTTTTGGGCATGAAGTATCAATGGGATAAGAGACCTCTGATCGAGGTTTCCGAACCGGACTGTTCGGTAAACCGGCGGAGGTAACTACCTAGCCGCTGTGCCGGGTTGTACGGCGAGCTTCGTGCTGCTGCGTCTTCAAAAGAAAGTTTGGGTCCAAATAAGCAAGAGGGTGAGAAAATTTTACTTTCCGATTTGCTTGACGGATTTTTGATGTTGGCAGAGGATCTGAATCGGAGGAAAGAATAGTTACCTCTACGTCCTTAGCGTGACTGCCTTCAGCGTCGTCCTGATAATAATCATTGTCAATGAGATGTACGAAAAATGAACCAAGAGAGTCAAGTTCTACCTTTGATTCCGGATTACGCACATTGTCATCAGCTGGTAGATCGGAGGATGCAGTGGTCCTTCTCTTGGCAGGTTTCTTAACAACCTTGGTCTTTGGATGAACTGGCTTGACCGGTTTGTCTTGCGGTTTTGGGGTTTATCTTGTGATGGTTTCTTGTTCCAAAACGGATCATCACCCTGTCAGAAAATAATCACACTCTCAGAGAATATTTGGACAGAAGCAAATTCAGATACAAAGGATTGTATGATTCTTACAACTGGTGGTTTGTTGAAGGTGCAGAAAGGGAGTAGTACGATTTGGGCACAGACGGCCTCCGGTTCGTTCAGTATTTTCTTTACAGCCTCAGTGACTTCTTCGTCTGTAAGCTGAATATCAATGTGCCGCTGAGCATCCTTCAGACTACCCGTGTACTCACACATCAAACCGGGGCATCGGCTTAAGGGCAGAATGCTCCAGCTTATCCAGCAACAAGCAAGATCAACTCCTGTCAAACCGTTCGCCATGAAGGCTCTAAGCTTTGATAGTTGGGGAGCATAGTTGGCCCGTTCTCTTGTTGTCAACCTCTAAGGAAACGAGTGTGTGTTGCTCAGGCGTTCAGGGCGGTAACCCGGCAGGGGGTTTTCATCAGATGGAGAGGTATCCATGCAGTAAAACCAAGTTTGGTTCCACTCTTTGGGGTGACTGTGGAGTTTGGGATGGGGGAAGGTTACTTCTTTCCTCTTCTGAACCGCCATTCCGCCCAGTTCCGTATTGGGTCCATCTGAGAACTCGGTGCGACGGTTTAAGTGAAAGAAATCCCTAAACAGTTCGACTGTAGGTTCCTCTTGCAGATAAGCTTCACAGAATACTTGGAAATGGCAGATGTTGGTAACAGAGTTGGGATCGATGTCTTGAGGGCGCAGCTGAAAATTGGCTAGCACATCTCGGAAAATTTTGAACCGGGAGGGCTAAAACCTCATCCAAGATGATCAGCAAACACGACTACTTCTCCATCCTTGGGTGTAGGAGGATTTTCCGGGCCAGGGACCCTCCAGTGGATGACATCTTTCTTGGCTAAGGCGCCCGTTTTAACAAGGTTGTTTAATTGCTCCTCGGTTACTCGAGAGGGAGCCCAATTGCACTCAAAAACTTGTTTAGCCATGACAAGGAAAATCTTAAACATGAGTATTACCGGTTTAAGATTTACAGTGGACAACTATATAGCAGTATGAGGATACTAGCATATTGGTAAACCGGAGTCTGGCAATGGAAAGGTGTAATGCATTGGCGGTTCAACATGGGACTAATGGTATCTATCGGGTCATCATTTTTCCTGTGAGGTTAAACCGGCCAATCTGGTATTCAAAGGGTGTAAGAGAAGGAAGAAACAAGTTTCACATCTTGCTATGGTAATTTCAGATCTACCGCGCGTAGGAAAAACAAAATATATTCTGACCTAAATTCCAGTGTACTGAAGGTTCACCAAGATGAGACGACTTGGATATCAAACAGGTGCTGAAACTGCTAAAGCGCGAGATCTATGTGGTTTAAACTACTACCGGACGAGACCTATGTGGTTTTTGGATCTAACCCATGGATATAAATAAGGGAAAAGAAGGGCGGCGACGAACACCGATGAACAACAGAAACCCTAAGTGCAGATCTATGGTAAGAGAAAGGGGAGACTTACGGATGTTGTTGAGCAGCGGCGGCGCGCGGAGGAGCTCTGGTACGTTCAGGTCGATGCAGCAGCCAAGGTTGGAAATCGAGGAGCCGGATTTTTGGATATAAGGTGATGTTGTCGCCTCGATTGTCGGAGGCTCGTTAATGACAGGTGACGTCACGGCGGTTTACCAAGATCCTAGAAGATGATGTCATGGCGGTTTACAAGACTGTGTGAAGATGTTGAAGAAGAATTTTTCTCAAGTATTGAGGATTGACATGAACCAGTTCAAATCAATCTGGGGCCTAATGTTGGGGATATTACCACAGGGCGTAAACCGGCCAGGAGAGGCCGGGTTAACTTCATAAGTAGTTCATCTGTATCTGAAGCCCATGAAGACAGACGGTGACGCTTCATGAAGGCCCAGGGCCCAAGGCCGGTTTAAGGCATGTAGACAGAAACCGACATTGAGATGTAAACTTGTGTTGTAAGATATGCGTAGCAGAGACCGAGCCGGACACGATTATGAGCCGGCCTCGGAGTCTGTAAACCGACGGGCGTCAACCCATGTATATAAGGGGACGACCCGGCGGCGGTTCAGGGACAACGGACAACAACTCGAGACTCAGGCAAAGCGTATTCGCTCCCTGGTCATCGAAACCCCATCAATTCCATCACAACTAGACGTAGGCTTTTACCTTCATCGAAGGGGCCGAACTAGTATAAAACTCTCTTGCGTCCCTTGTCTGCTTTAACCCCTTCAAGCTAACCCGTAGCGATGGCTCCACGACTAAGTCCTTTCTCTAGGACATCTGCCGTGACAAAACCACGACAGGTACCATAATCCAAGTGTTGGAGTGTGAGCTAGATATCGAAGAATATGCTTCACAGCCTTATGGTGTGATTCCTTTGGTGTAGCTTGAAATCGGGCACACATGCAAACACTAAGCATAATATCTGGCCTAGATGCACATAGATACAATAAAGAGCCAATCATGGAGCGGTATACCTTTTGATCGAAGTCAATACCATTTTCATCAGTGCATAGATGGCCATTTGTGGGCATAGGGATTTTGACGCCTTTGCAATATTGCATGCCGAATTTCCTCAATACATCCTTTAGGTATTTCTCTTGAGATATGAAGATGCCGTTGCGCTGTTGACGAATTTGAAGACCTAAGAAGAATTTTAATGTCACATCCCTAGCTTCTGACATTGCACTAGGCTAACTTCATGTGTGCTTCATGTTTAAACTTTGGAAGAAACTTGAAATGGGGATTGCCTAAACCCTAGCATTAAAGGAATTCACTAGGTTCAAACCAAAATATTTCCAGTAAATCCAAATGGCTTTCAAAAATGTTCATCATTCTTGGAAAATGCTGGAAACAGTAACCAGAGGTGATGCACATTTTTCCATGACATATTTGGGCTCTGGATTAAATCATACTCTATTTGCATTTGGGCATTTAAATGCTATTAAATATTTTAAATGCTCAAATAATCCTAAACTAAAATGTTTACTGTAGGATATATTCCCAACAATGATCATGAGTAGTTTCATGATTTTTGGAAGTGTCTAAGTATTTTTAATAAATCCCTAAAGACTACAGAATATTAGAAAACAGAAACAAATAAAAAAAGAGAGAGAAAGGAGTCCTGCCTGGCACTTACCTGGCCTGGCCCAGCACGGCCCAGCCCACTGGCCTGGTGCCAGTCATCGCCTACCTCTGCCAGTAGGCAGAGGAGGGACACCGCGACGCCGCCGCGCGCGCCACGGCGTCACCTGCTTGCCGCCCGCGCCTCTGGAGGATCTGGACGACGCCCACGTCACCCGCTCGACCGCCCCGACACCTCATTCCCCCCTGCGTCTCTCTCTCTCGCCTTCTCCTCGCCATGGCCGAAGCAGCCATCGCCGTCTCGCCGACGTAGTCGCGCCACCGTGCTCCCCTCGCCTCCCCGACGTGTCCACGAGCATCGCCACGCTGCCCACGTTCCCTCCGTCGACTCACACCTCGCCGGAAGCCCTGCTCCATCGTCACGGCGTCGTCTTCAACCTCTCGGTCGCCGAGATCGCCGGCGACCTTCCGTTGTCACCAGCCCCTCCCCGAGCTCGACAAGGCCAACGCTGCACTCACGGTGAGCCTCTCCATCTAACCCCGCTCTCCGTTTCCTCCCCGGCACGCCGTAGACGCCGCTCCGCGGACGTCCGAACGCGCCACCGCTGAGCTCGTCGCCGGCGCCACTCCGGCCACTCCCCGGCCGCGCCACCCCCACGGTTGGATGCGGACGAGCCTCCGCATCCCGTAGCTGTGCTCCGCGCGCCAAACGGCGCCCCGTAGGGCAATCCTGTGGCTCGCCGCCGCGTCTGGCCTCGCCGGCGGCTAAACGCCGGCGAGTTGACCCCGTTTGACCAGGCTGACCCCCTCCCCTGAGTCAATGACAAGTGGGGCCCGCCTGCTAATTAACCTGGGTTAACTTTTAATTAACTCTAAATTAGTTAGTTAACTAACAGTGACACTGACGTGTGGACCCCACACGTCAGGTTTGACCTGGACGACCCCGCTGACCAGCTGACGTCACAGTGATGCAGTGCTGACGCAATAACTCATTTCTGGATTTATTCTTATATAGGAAATTCCAGAAAATGCACAAAACTTCTAAAAATCATAGAAAATAATCTATAACTCAGATGGAAATCATTTATATATGAAAAATGATCAGAAAAATCCAATCTATCCATATGTACCATTTTCATGCATGTTAGAACAACTTATGGCTGCTGTTTAGGCCAAATCATATAAATGGCATTTAAACCCTCACATATGGAGTTTGAATTTGAACCTAGGGTTCAAACCAACTCCATTCACAGCATATTGCCATGTCACATTCATGCATCATATTGTTGCATTGCATTGATTGTGTTTCCTCTCTGTTGCCGGTATTTGCCCCCTCTCGATAGACGATGTTCCAGCGTTGTGATCGTTGACACTAATGAAGACTCAATGCTATCTTCAGAAGTGCCAGGCAAGCAAAACTCCCTTGTTCATTCTGATACAATCCCACTCTCTCGCTCCTGCTCTCTTTTACTGCATTAGGACAACAACAATTCGTCTGTTACATGCTGCGGTAGTTGAACCCCTTCCCTCTGCATGACCTGTCATTGCCACAATAAATAGATGAAACCCACTAGCATGAGTAGGAGTTGTTTGAGCCCTGATGTGCCTACTCATTCATGCTTGTTTGTCATGCCTGCTATTACTTAGAGTTGTGTCAGGTCTGATTCATCGGGGATGAATTGTAATGTGGTGAACATGTCCTACTGTTGAGAGCTAAGTGTGTGAACACGATTTGGTAAAGGTAGCGGTGAGAGGCCATGTAGGAGTACATGGTGGGTTGTCTCATTGCAGTCGTCCTCGGGAACTGAGTTCTGTGTTTGTGATCCATGAACAGTTACTACCACACATTGGAATGCTTAAGTGCCCCTCTCGACTTATTAATCAACTTGATCTCTGTCCAGGAGTTGCAACTAGTTTCTGGTGTTTGTAGGTAGTGTCAGTAGTCTACCAAGTGGCACCCGGTACAGGTGGGCTTGGGACAGACTAGGCACACTGGCCTGGTGTACCGAGTGGCACCCGGATGGTGGGCTCGGGAACCCTGCACACATCATTTGGGGCCGTGAGCGACACCCCGGCCGGATCTCCTTGCGGATGGAACCCGAATAGGCGATAAACCTGGACGAGAGACTTATGTGGTTAGTCAGGTCGTGGCCGACTCCCTCGCCAGGCTTCCGCTTGAAGGTTGCCGAGGTACACGACGTGTACATGGTGGTAACTGGCGAGAGCGTGTGTGACGAAGTACACCCCTGCAGGGTTAATATGATCTATTCGAATAGCCGTGTCCGCGGTAAAGGACTTCTGGGTTGCCTATAACAGTTCATAGACAAGTGAAAGTGGATACTCTAAAATACGCAAGATAAGCGTGAGTGCTATGGATGGCGTCCTCGTAGGGAGACGGGAGCGGATCCATAGTGTTGTATTGATATGGTGAATATGTGGACTCGTGTGCGCCACCTCAAAAGAGTTGCTTGCAGTCGTAGTTAGGATAACCACCGAGTCAAAGCTGGCTTGCTGCAGTCAAACTCCACCACCCCCCTTTGTTGATACCGATGCATATGTAGCTAGTTCTGATGTAAGTCTTGCTGGGTACATTTTTACTCACGTTTTCCTATTTTATGTTTTGCAGAGAGACGTCAGTCTCGCTAGTAGTTCCGTGTGGACTTCGATGTTTAGCTTGATACCTCAGCTACGATCTTGTGCCCTCGGCAGGATCTGGTAGATAGTCAGGCTTCTCAGCCTTTTTCATTTATAGATGTCTGTACTCAGAAATGTTAAGCTTCCGCATGTGCTTTGACTTGTATGCTCTGAATGTTGGGTCATGAGACCCATGTTTGGAATATCTCGCTCTTCGGAGCCTAATGAATAAATACTCTGAGTCGTAGAGTCTTGTTGTGATGCCATGTTGTATTTGCGCATAACGAGCATATTGTGTGTATGATTGAAATGCTTGGTATGTGTGGGATCCGACAACCTAGTTGTTTATCCTTGGTAGCCTCTCTTATGGGGAAATGTAGTCTTGTGCTTCCATGAGCCATAGTAGTCCGCTATAGCCCGGTTCACCGGAGTCCTGCTAGCCCAGCACTACTGCTCCGGAACACTTGACTGGCCGGCATGTGATTCACTTCGTTCCTGTGTCTGTCCCTTCGGGGAAATGTCACGCGGTGACATCCGGAGTCCTGCTCAGCCTGCTACAGCCCGGTTCACCGGAGTCCTGTTAGCCCAGTGCTACAGCCCGGATTCGCACGCTGCTAACCGACATGCTCGATGTTGATTCATGTATGCCTGTCCCCGTAAGTTAGTGCCACTTTGGGTTCATGACTAGTCATGTCGGCCCGGGTTCTCTGTCATATGGATGCTAGCGACACTATCATATACGTGAGCAAAAAGACGCAAACGGTCCCGGGCCATGGTAAGGCGACACCCGTGGGAATACCGTGCGTGAGGCCGCAAAGTGATATGAGGTGTTACTGGCAAGATCGATGTGACTTGGAATCGGGGTCCTGACAGCTTTGGTATCAGAGCCTGACTGCTTGTAGGGTTACGAAGCCAAACTGGTCGAAGTTGAGTCTAGAAATGCTTTAGTTATATAAGGGAATTGATTGTGGAAGGGAACGTAAGGCTCTTTTTACTCCTTTACCTTATGCCCTCTAGTCTGAGTCATTCTCTTCTCATTCTACGGGGATTAAGAACTAGGCTTCTCATCTTTCTATCAGGATCACGTGTTACTAATCCGTAGACTCGTAGGATTGTTGGTCTGAAGCCTCAGTTCAGTTTCTACTACTTCCATGTGTTGACAGTTGATCTCGGAACCTTGATATTGTGATTCTGAATGGCTCTGCCACCATTTTTGCAGGATGTCTCAAATCTTTTTGAGCATTTACAGCCGTTATGTCGTCCGAGTCATCCCAGGTTTCTAAACAATCCGATGCATTTGCAAAATCCTTTCCCTCTGTTTTTGCGTCTCTTTGGGCCAGATTAAGCACACTAACGGTGCGTTGAGGCACTCTATTGCCTCGGTATATATGTTGGAGCTATTATTATGACCCTAGGTGTTTTAGGAAGTCACCTAGTAATCTAGCCATGTTTTGTGTTCCCGGTGTGATGATTCTGGCCATTATTCTCGAAAGCATCCCGTGATGCCATTTAGTAGTAGGTATCCTACTCCTGGGTTCTTGACCCGAGATTCACTCTACTTACCTCGTGTTGATAATGTTGCTCATACCTTTAGGATATTAGTAACCTTTGCGATAGTCCTCGAGGTCTGTGGTATATCGTTCTTCCAATACCATGAACTGCTTATGGCAGAAGTTCTCTTGAACCGAAAGATCACAACCAGAGTGCTCTTGACGAGTTCTCCATTCACATTGTGAATCTGCCAGTCCTTCTCCTTCTGCATGGGTTATCCGGAAGAAATATGTTGAACTTGTTCGACATACTAATCCATGCATCCACAACTCAGATAATCATATGTTCTTTTGGGTTGTCCCTCTTTAGCTGTATTCCGACCTTCATCTATCAATTGATAGTCAAGGGTATGTGTGCGATCGTGTTCATCGATGCCTATTATTCTTGTGGTCTGTCAAGCCATTCTATTCCAGAATGACTAGGAGAAACAAACTCCGGTACCTTGTCCATATCCAGGATTGGGTCAAAGTAGTTGTATTCCACAGATCAAATGCCAATCCAGTTTTTGTTCTGTTCTACCTTGGAGTGTTACCATCTTTATGTCAATAGTGTCATGAGAATTGCACCACCTCTTATGAATTCTTGATTTAGTGGTACCTCCTCGCCATCATCGTTCATTCCTTGGTCCCCGTGTTATTACAACCGGAATACCGACAAGTGAATTGTGATGTGTGAAATCAATACTCCTAGCAACTCTGTTGCTTGGTAGTTAATGGACAATACTCTCATCCTTAGTATGCCGGTTATTGAATCGTCATCCTAAGATCTATCGTGCGACCTAGTCCATTTTCCCTGGTGCACTCCTCGATCAACGAGATAGGATTGTGTCAATCCATCACTCTCTGGATCACATCGTCTTGCCCTGAAAAGCAAGATCGTTCTCGAGCTTAGTAACATATCGGTGGTTCGTGATGTTCCGAATATCTTCTCGGATGTATTACCAGGTTGTCACCTGACCGCTATGTTGAGTTCGTGATCATGTTGGTTTTCCTCCAAACTACCCATTCTCCAAGAATCTGTGTTGGATAACCCTGAGCTAGTTGGTCAAGCTAAACAACAACTTGGAGAGTTGGAAGATAAAAGCTTGCCTGGCTTAGTTCATCTTAAGGGATATCTTATATGCGTGTTGAAGAAAGATGTTATATTCATTGATTGATCCTCGTGATCAATTGTTGGATCTATTGCCTTGTCAAAACTTTGACTTGAGTATGGGCTATCGTCAAGTCAAATCAGAACCAACGGTGTTCGTAATGTTGTCTTACTCGTGGTTGATCCCTCGAGCATACACCATTATATCTTTTGGATCTGACCAATGCTATCACCGTGTTCACATGATGGTGGAAGTCCAGTGATATGGAAATTCCGATGAGTTGCTATTGAGCCCATCAGCAGCATCTCGTCTCCTCCATGATTCATGTTGAACATCCAGCTAGTGTTGGAAACTTGTGTAAGCATTTTCTTCATGCCCCGTTCATGAAGTATATGTTTGGATGAAAGTAGTGACTTCCTCTAATTCACGTGCATTTGATGTAAGTTGCCGCCGTGGATTCGAGAAAGCTTGTTTTGCTTCCTTTGGAATCATCCCAAGTCAGTCATGCACATGTGCGAAGTATTCTATGGTTTGGAGACTTGCAACCTTCATTCTATATGTATCCCTAGCACACCAAGCCACTGATTGATTTGTTCAAGGAGAAGAAGTTTCTTCTTAAGAGCTAGACTTACACTAGGACTTCGACATCCTTGTTGATGGTTCCTAACCAGAACTCGGTAGTGTTTTATTATAAGACTACTACGTGGCCATGCTTGTCCGGGACAGCGTGCTCACATGTATGTAGCAGAACCAGCTCATGCTTTGGAGCTTGCTATCGTAGCTCATCTCCCGAGAATCTCGCAACATCATCTCGTCGACTTGTGTTGCAAACTTTCATTTTTCTCTCCAGACTTGATGAGTCTGGAATATCCTGACACCAACCAGATCTGAATCTCAGGCAGATATGATGGTTGGAACGTTTCCCAAGAACTATAATATTGGTCTCTCTGTAACCGGTAAAGTGGATGTCGTGGCCAACACACCCAGCTGGAAGACCTATTATTGTAGTAACTTGATTGAGGAAGTTGGCCACCTCCCCATAAGGATTTTGTAGGATTTGCTCCCTAGTGGTTCCTTATGGATTTTTATATTTCCGAAGTCCGACCTTTTACTTGATGTTCTAGATATCAAACCATATCTATGAACGGGATATGCTAGTGCATCAAGGAGAACATTAGAAGCGGAGTGCTAAATGTCTCTCGGTCGATCATCCAGATTTTCTTCTTTGGCATTGCTAAGGAAAAATCTGAGAAAATGATGTCCTCCTTTGCACCTGCATCCTCCATCACCGTTCATCATGGTAGTATGATGTGTTGCCAGGATCCTCAGCACGGATGTTGGTAAAACCTTGATGAATATGGAAATGCTCAAGTTCTTGAAAGCACGCTCAGTCACTAGGTCATATCCTTGGTATCAACTGGAATGTGCCTTCCATTTGCCGAGTTGTTCTATAACCATAGTTTCCTTTCCAAATTGAGTGTGCCATTCTTTTGAATTCTTTCAAATGATCATTTGTAAATTGCCTTACGCTGGTATGAAGAGTTTCAATGATCTCTGAATCAAAAGTAATTCTTTTTGCCACTTAAGGGAATATTTCTATGAGCCACCCTCCCTAAGGTGCCCCGTTATGGAATGATGGCAGATAACTCCTTGTTATCTTGAAACCATGCACCGTCTTATTCAACGTGGAATTGTGCTTATCAACTTGAATCTTCATTCTCTGTTTCACTTCTTCCCTCTGGATGTATGTTCCATGTCTTGGCTCGAGAGATGTTCAACATCTCATTCCGTGAGTTGATCGTGAGTTGCTCGATCTTTAAGAAGATCGATTCCTATAGAGTTTCTTCTGTCGTCATCATGTTGGATGAAGATCCCGAAAGCAAAGACGACAAGATCAATTTGAAGCAATGAGTCAACATCTTCGATGAGGGTATTGGATCGTGAATATTATGTTAGCTTTTGTGTCCCCTCTTCCTCTTACCCTACGCTTGAATCTCGGGACGAGATTTTTGTTTAGTGGGGGTGAGTTGTCACATCCCTAGCTTCTGACATTGCACTAGGCTAACTTCATGTGTGCTTCATGTTTAAACTTTGGAAGAAACTTGAAATGGGGATTGCCTAAACCCTAGCATTAAAGGAATTCACTAGGTTCAAACCAAAATATTTCCAGTAAATCCAAATGGCTTTCAAAAATGTTCATCATTCTTGGAAAATGCTGGAAACAGTAACTAGAGGTGATGCACATTTTTCCATGACATATTTGGGCTCTGGATTAAATCATACTCTATTTGCATTTGGGCATTTAAATGCTATTAAATATTTTAAATGCTCAAATAATACTAAACTAAAATGTTTACTGTAGGATATATTCCCAACAATGATCATGAGTAGTTTCATGATTTTTGGAAGTGTCTAAGTATTTTTAATAAAGCCCTAAAGACTACAGAATATTAGAAAACAGAAACAAATAAAAAAAAGAGAGAGAAAGGAGTCCTACCTGGCACTTACCTGGCCTGGCCCAGCACGGCCCAGCCCACTGGCCTGGTGCCAGTCATCGCCTACCTCTGCCAGTAGGCAGAGGAGGGACACCGCGACGCCGCCGCGCGCGCCACGGCGTCACCTGCTTGCCGCCCGCGCCTCTGGAGGATCTGGACGACGCCCACGTCGCCCGCTCGACCGCCCCGAAACCTCATTCCCCCTGCGTCTCTCTCTCTCGCCTTCTCCTCGCCATGGCCGAAGCAGCCGTCGCCGTCCCGCCGACGTAGTCACGCCACCGTGCTCGCCTCGCCTCCCCGACGTGTCCACGAGCATCGCCACGCTGCCCACGTTCCCTCCGTCGACTCACACCTTGCCGGAAGCCCTGCTCCATCGTCACGGCGTCGTCTTCAACCTCTCGGTCGCCGAGATCGCCGGCGACCTTCCGTCGTCACCAGCCCCTCCCCGAGCTCGACAAGGCCACCGCTGCACTCACGGTGAGCCTCTCCATCTAACCCCGCTCTCCGTTTCCTCCCCGGCACGCCGTAGACGCCGCTTCGCGGACGTCCAAACGCGCCACCGCCGAGCTCGTCGCCGGCGCCACTCCGGCCACTCCCCGGCCGCGCCACCCCCACGGTTGGATGCGGACGAGCGTCTGCATCCCGTAGCTGTGCTCCGCGCGCCAAACGGCGCCCCGTAGGGCAAACCCGTGGCTCGCCGCCGCGTCTGGCCTTGCCGGCGGCTAAACGCCGGCGAGTTGACCCCCATTTGACCAGGCCGACCCCCTCCCCTGAGTCAATGACAAGTGGGGCCCGCCTGCTAATTAACCTGGGTTAACTTTTAATTAACTCTAAATTAGTTAGTTAACTAACAGTGACACTGACGTGTGGACCCCACACGTCAGGTTTGACCTGGACGACCCCGCTGACCAGCTGACGTCACAGTGATGCAGTGCTGACGCAATAACTCATTTCTGGATTTATTCTTATATAGGAAATTCTAGAAAATGCACAAAACTTCTAAAAATCATAGAAAATAATCTATAACTCAGATGGAAAACATTTATATATGAAAAATGATCAGAAAAATCCAATCTATCCATCTGTACCATTTTCATGCATGTTAGAACAACTTATGGCTGCTGTTTAGGCCAAATCATATAAATGGCATTTAAACCCTCACATATGGAGTTTGAATTTGAACCTAGGGTTCAAACCAACTCCATTTAACATGTTGCTAGCTGCATTAGCTCAATTCACAGCATATTGCCATGTCACATTCATGCATCATATTGTTGCATTGCATTGATTGTGTTTCCTCTCTGTTGCCGGTATTTGCCCCCTCTCGGTAGACGATGTTCCGGCGTTGTGATCGTTGACACTAATGAAGACTCAATGCTATCTTCAGAAGTGCCAGGCAAGCAAAACTCCCTTGTTCATTCCGATACAATCCCACTCTCTCGCTCCTGCTCTCTTTTACTGCATTAGGACAACAACGATTCATCTGTTACATGCTGCGGTAGTTGAACCCCTTCCCTCTGCATGACCTGTCATTGCCACAGTAAATAGATGAAACCCACTAGCATGAGTAGGAGTTGTTTGAGCCCTGATGTGCCTACTCATTCATGCCTGTTTGTCATGCCTGCTATTACTTAGAGTTGTGTCAGGTCTGATTCATCGGGGATGAATTGTAATGTGGTGAACATGTCCTACTGTTGAGAGCTAAGTGTGTGAACACGATTTGGTAAAGGTAGCGGTGAGAGGCCATGTAGGAGTACATGGTGGGTTGTCTCATTGCAGTCGTCCTCGGGAACTGAGTTCTGTGTTTGTGATCCATGAACAGTTACTACCACACATTCGAATGCTTAAGTGCCCCTCTCGACTTATTAATCAACTTGATCTCTGTCCAGGAGTTGCAACTAGTTTCTGGTGTTTGTAGGTAGTGTCAGTAGTCTACCAAGTGGCACCCGGTACAGGTGGGCTTGGGACAGACTAGGCACACGTGGCCTGGTGTACCGAGTGGCACCAGGATGGTGGGCTCAGGAACCCTGCACACATCGTTTGGGGCCCTGAGCGACACCCCGGCCGGATCTCCTTGCGGATGGAACCCGAATAGGCGATAAACCTGGACGAGAGACTTGTGTGGTTAGTCAGGTCATGGCCGACTCCCTCGCCAGGCTTCCGCTTGAAGGTTGCCGAGGTACACGACGTGTACATGGTGGTAAGTGGCGAGAGCGTGTGTGACGAAGTACACCCCTGCAGGGTTAATATGATCTATTCGAATAGTCGTGTCCGCGGTAAAGGACTTCTGGGTTGCCTATAACAATTCATAGACAAGTGAAAGTGGATACTCTAAAATACGCAAGATAAGCGTGAGTGCTATGGATGGTGTCCTCGTAGGGAGACGGGAGCGGATCCATAGTGGTGTATTGATATGGTGAATATGTGGACTCGTGTGCGCCACCTCAAAAGAGTTGCTTGCAGTCGTAGTTAGGATAACCACCGAGTCAAAGCTGGCTTGCTGCAGTCAAACTCCACCACCCCCCTTTGTTGATACCGATGCATATGTAGCTAGTTCTGATGTAAGTCTTGCTGGGTACATTTGTACTCACGTTTGCCTATTTTATGTTTTGCAGAGAGACGTCAGTCTCGCTAGTATTTCCATGTGGACTTCGACGTTTAGCTTGATACCTCAGCTACGATCTTGTGCCCTCGGCAGGATCTGGTAGATAGTCAGGCTTCTCAGCCTTTTTCATTTATAGATGTCTGTACTCAGACATGTTAAGCTTCCGCATGTGCTTTGACTTGTATGCTCTGAATGTTGGGTCATGAGACCCATGTTTGGAATATCTCGCTCTTCGGAGCCTAATGAATAAATACTCTGAGTCGTAGAGTCTTGTTGTGATGCCATGTTGTATTTGCACATAACGAGCATATTGTGTGTATGATTGAAATGCTTGGTATGTGTGGGATCCGAAAACTTAGTTGTTTATCCTTGGTAGCCTCTCTTATGGGGAAATGTAGTCTTGTGCTTCCATGAGCCATAGTAGTCCGCTACAGCCCAGTTCACCGGAGTCCTGCTAGCCCAGCACTACTGCTCCGGAACACTTGACTGGCCGGCATGTGATTCACTTCGTTCCTGTGTCTGTCCCTTCGGGGAAATGTCACGCGGTGACATCCGGAGTCCTGCCCAGCCTGCTACAGCCCGGTTCACCGGAGTCCTGTTAGCCCAGTGCTACAGCCCGGATTCGCACGCTGCTAACCGACATGCTCGATGTTGATTCATGTATGCCTGTCCCCGTAAGTTAGTGCCACTTTGGGTTCACGACTAGTCATGTCGGCCCGGGTTCTCTGTCATATGGATGCTAGCGACACTATCATATACGTGAGCAAAAAGACACAAACGGTCCCGGGCCATGGTAAGGCGACACCCGTGGGAATACCGTGCGTGAGGCCGCAAAGTGATATGAGGTGTTACCGGCTAGATCGATGTGACTTGGAATCGGGATCCTGACATTCAATTCTCCCATCATAGACATTTCATATTCCTCCCTCTTCATATAACCAAATTCGTCAGTGTAACGTTGTTCAGTACAGCCAAAGATAATATCATCAACATATATTTGGCACACGAATAATTCATCATCATAGGTTTTGGTGAAAAGAGTTGGGTCAAGTGAACCGGGTTTGAAGCCTTTCTTCATGAGGAATTCCTTCGAAGTATCATACCACGCCCGAGGGGCCTGCTTGAGGCCATAGAGGGCCTTGTTGAGTCTGAAGACTTTGTCAGGATGCTTTGGATCTTCAAAACCTGGGGGTTGAGAAACATATACTTCTTCCTCAAGCTTATCATTGAGGAATGCACTTTTCACATCCATTTGATATAAGTTGATGTCATGATGGTTAGCATAAGCAAGCAATATGCGAATAGCCTCAAGTCTAGCAACAGGTGCAAAAGTTTCATAGAAATCAATTCCTTCAACCTGTGTGTAGCCTTGAGCTACAAGTCATGCCTTATTCCTCACCACAAGGCCATTTTCATCTTGCTTGTTGCGGTAGATCCATTTGGTGCCAATGATATTGTGCTTGCGAGGGTCTGGTCGTTTGAAAAGTTCCCAGACATTGTTGAGCTCGAACTGATGTAATTCCTCTTGCATAGCTTGAATCCACTCAGGCTCCTGAAATGCTTCATCTACCTTAGTGGGTTCTGTGATATAGACGAAAGCAAAGTGCTCACAAAAGTTAGACAAATGTGAAGCTTTTGAACGTGTGAGAGGACCTGGTGCGTTGATGTCGCTGATGATTTTCTCAATCTGCACTTCATTTGCGACGCAAGGATGAGCGGGTTGACGACGAGGAATTGGTTCTGCATTTTCTTCAAAGCCATTTTCTTTAGGTGCACTAGCATGATGTTCTTCACGATCTGGAATGACTTCTTCAGCAGATTCTTCGGTAGGAATGACATCCTCAGTAGCCTTGAACTTGATGGTTTCCTCAGGTGACTTTTCATCTAGCACAGGAGGTGGGTGCTCTCTTTGCGAGCCATTAGTTTCATCGAACCGCACATCTACAGTTTCAACAACCTTGTGGTGAACGTTGTTGAAGACTCTGTAGGTGTGCGAGTCCTTTCTGTAACCAAGCATAAAACCTTCATGTGCTTTCGGTGCAAATTTAGAATTGTGATGAGGATCTCTAATCCAACATTTAGCACCGAAGACTTTGAAATAACTCACATTGGGTTTCTTGTCAGTGAGGAGTTCATATGCGGTCTTTTTGAAGAATTTGTGAAGATATACCCTATTGATGATGTGGCACGCTGTCGGTGTCAAAACCGGCGGATCTCGGGTAGGGGGTCCTGAACTGTGCGTCTAAGGTCGATGGTAACAGGAGACATGGGACACAATGTTTACCCAGGTTCGGGCCCTCTCTATAGAGGTAATACCCTACTTCCTGCTTGATTGATCTTGATGAATATGAGTATTACAAGAGTTGATCTACCACTAGATCATAATGGCTAAACCCTAAAAGCCTAGCCTGTATGACTATGGTAATGAATATATGTCCCTATCCGGACTAAGCTCTCCGGTTTATATAGACACCGGAGAGATCTAGGGTTACACGAGGTCGGTTACAGAGGGAGGAATCTTCATAATCGGTCGCCAAGCTTGCCTTCCACGCTAAGGAGAGTCCTATCCGGACACGGGTGTAGTCTTCGGTCTTCATATCTTCATAGCCCATCACTCCGGCCCATGGCTAACAAGCTGGATGCCCGAGGACCCCTTAGTCCAGAACTCCCTCAGTAGCCCCTGAACCTGGCTTTAATGACAAGGTTTTCGGCGCGCAGATTGTCTTCGGCATTGCAAGGCGGGTTCCTTCTTCCGAACTCCAAGATAGTCTTCAGACGTATTGATCGTGTCCGAACCTGTAACACACGAACCACACACAACTGCAAAGGGAATATAATATCCCACGAGTCCCATCTGCTGACAACTTTTTGCAAGATGACATCTGTTCGGTCACTATATCGAACCGTTTTTGTCCGCCATTCCATGTTTCGAGATGCGGTTTCCGTTGGTACGTCTTGCCAAAGCAGAGATCATGTCCCCTTATTGCGGGATTTTCATCAATGCGGGCGTGGGTAACCCAACCGTGCCGTTTACATAGTCCTTGGGAATAGGCGAGTTTTAGGGCGAGTGGGGAGGCGTTCAATATTTACTGCCTCTATAAGGGGATAAGGATTCCCCCCTCTTCTCCCATGCCTTCTCTCTTCCTTCGCCCTTCCACCCTTGAGCTCCAGCGCCCAAGTTCTCATCTTCTTCCCACTTAAGCTAGCACTCAACCATGTCCGGATCCGGAGGCCAAGGCAAGTGGATGGTCTCCTCCGTCAAGGAGAAAGACATTACTGAGCTTCGGGCGGCCGGGTACTTGGTGAAGGAAATCGCCCATCGTCTGCCGGCCGAGGGACAAGTCGTCCCCACGCCGAAGCCCAACGAGAGGGTGGTATTCATCCCTCATTTCTTCCGCGGACTAGGGTTTCCACTCCACCCATTCGTCCGTGGGCTGATGTACTATTACGGGATAGACTTTCATGATCTATCCCCGAACTACTTCCTCAACATATCGGCGTTCATCGTCGTGTGTGAGGCATTCCTCCGCATCCAACCCCACTTCAGGCTGTGGCTCAAAGTCTTCAACGTGAAGCCGCAGGTGGTGGATGGCAGCACGCGGAGTGTGGAGGAGCCATGGTGAGTAAGATATCCAGTGTCTCCTTGCCGAAGGGCACTTTCGTGGAGACTGTCAAGGAATGGCAGAAACAATGGTTCTACATTACGGAACCCCGCGGCACCAACTGGGCCGCAGCTGCCGATTTTAACCCCGGTGCTCCAATGCGGCTCACCTCCTGGGTCGAGAAGAGCCCGAACTGGTGTTCGCCAGACAAGCTGATAGCGCTGCAAACGCGCATTCAGAGCATGGTGGACAAGAATGTCAAACTTGTTGATATAATCCAGGTGATGCTAGTTCATCGGATTCTCCCGTGCCAATGCCGAAGCCTTCCGCTATGGAAGTTCAATCCGAAGAAGCACCATACCCTGAAGAGGCTCTTCGAGACCACTCACAAAGATGTTTGGAGGTTGCTCTTCAAGGGCAACGAGATACCGCCAGCCACGGATTCAGACCGTGGGCATGATGTCAACCACCCCGCCAGCGAGGTAAGTTTTTAACGCGTCCTCTACTTGTCTGTTTCAAGGAGGATATCTGAACTTTTACTGTCATTGCTTCGTCAGGAATGGATGGAGATGTCGAAGAAGATCCAGTGCCCGGCTCCACTGCCTGAAGAACCAGTCATACCGTGTTTAGCGAAGATGCTGGTGCCGGTGCCCTATACGGCGCCAGCAAAGAAGGTCAAGGGGGTCCGAAGTGGCCCCCACCGCAAGGGTGCTGCGGACGCGACGTCCGCAGACAAGACTCGTTCCTCCGTCGCCGAAGATGACGACGATGAAGAGGAGGAGAAGGAGGAGGAGAGCGACTCTCCCCCTGATGGAGGGAGAAAGAAGAGGGCGGCCTCCACAATTCTAGAGGCGGGGGCGCCCAAGAAGGGGAAAGGCCAGCCTGTGGGCAGCTCCGCATGGGACGTCGACAGCAGTCCGGAGCGACGCCCCCGCACTAAGCCCCGGGCCACATCATAAGTGTTAAGACTCGTACATGCCCATAGATCTAACCTCTCCTCCTTGTCGTATTGACATGGTCAATCATGCTATTACAGTCCGGCCCACGACAGCTCCCAGCGATCCTCATCAGAGGGTTCGTTGGACTCGAAGGAGATGGCCAGCGAGACACCGTCGGCCGCTTACTCTCCCAAGGCCAAGGGAGACGACGAGGTGCTCTCCCAACGGACCTTCCCAGGCCGGGGAGAGGCGCCAGAAGGCGACGCCCCCGTCGCCGGACACCAGGGGGAGTCAATTCCCATGGAGACTGGGGGTGAGGGCCGTATTCAATTCGGCCCTCAATCGGACTGTATTCCGGAGACCGGCACGGCTCCGGGATCCGGCATGCAACCTCCTTCGGAAGGAGGGGGTATGCCTATTCCACCAGTGACCCCTATCCAACCAAGGGCACCAGATAATCTGCTGGAAGCGCTGCGAGGCGCTTCCATTATGGACGAGCACCGTGTTCTTATGGGCACGGTGATTGAAAGGGTTCAGTCCACCAAGAGCAGACTGACCGAAGCCTATAGCAGCCTGCTGATAGGTTTTGAGGCAAGCGACGCAAAAGGCGAAAATCCCGATATAGACAGTAGCCCCTAAGACACTGTCCGGTGTTCGGAAAGAAAAACCGGACAGAGGATCAATCCCTGATGGCGGGAAACTAATTAAACTTGTCGAAAATGAATGCCCAGGCGTCGCTGTTGGCCGCAGCCTCGCATACTGCCGAAGTCTCTGGAGTAAAGCAGAGACTGGAGTAGACCGAGGAGGATCTCGGTCAGGTGAGGAGGCAGCTCCAAGAAAAACAAGGTATGTGATAACCCGTTTTATACTAAGAAGGTAAAATGATATGCATTGACTGAAGTGTCAAGATGTATATAGGAGCGACGACCGAGGTCAAGGCCCTGGCCGAAGCCAAGGGGAAGGTTGTCAAGGAGCAGGCCGCCCGTAAGAAGCTCAAGGCCCGGGTCAACGAGATTCAACAAGAGCTCCAGGACGCGGTGAGGAAGTGCGAGACATTGGAGCGCGACGCGCCGGTTCGAGAGACCGAACTCGCCAAGGCTCGTCAGAGCGCGGAGACGGCCCGGAATGAGGCCCAGGGCGCCCTCCAGGAGATCCATGAGGCCAGGAAGATCGCGGCGGGTAAGGCATTTAGTATGCAAAGCAAGTGTATGAAGAAGAAGTATTTCTTACTAACCTGGATTCGGAGTTCTCCAGGAGCCTACACAGATTTGCCGCGTAGTGTGTCCGACGCCGCAGAGTTCTTTCGAGCCGAAGCAGGGAGCTCCACGGAGAAATTGTTCTGGTCACAGTATCTTGCGCCAGAGCATCCCGTGCTCTTCACCGATCAGCTGAAACAGCTGGTGGAGCTGCATAGGGTGACCAAACTAGCCATGAAGGATTTGATAATCCGGCTATGACCAGCCGAAGCTATGCCCGGCAGCTACTTCGGACTCATGAAGCAGCTGGTGAACGCCTGTCCTCGGCTGGACGTCGTCAAGTGTCGGGTGGTAGGTGCGACATATGCCAACGGGTGGCTTATCACTGTGGGAGCCAGTAAAACATCGCCGGTGCCTGGAAACGGGATGAGGCGAAGACATGCACGCCGGCGGATCTTACCCAGGTTCGGGGCTCTCCGTGGAGATAACACCCCTAGTCCTGCTCTGCGGGGTCTCCACATGATCACTAGATCAATACAAGTAGCTACAAGTGCTCCTTGAGCTGTTTGGCTAGAGGAAGAAGAAGGGCAAGGCTAGCTCTCCTTTTCTCTCTATGTGGTGTGTGGAATTCTATGAGATCAACCCTTTGCATGGGTGTCCTGGGGGGGTTTATATAGGCCTACCCCCCAGGGGTACAATGGTAATCCGGCTGGGCACGGGTCCCAGCCGTCAGTGTCTATGCTCGCCGGCTTCTCCGCCGGTCATTGGGGCCCGCCGACTGGTGGGTCCCACTGGCTGCCGGCCTCTTGGCCGGCAGGCCGGCCCCACTGCTTGGGGGCTTTGTCGGCGGCTGGTTACTGTTACCTCGCCTCTGATGACGAGGGCTTTTTCTAGGTAAGCGTGGCTACAGTGTCACCGTCTTGCGAGCTCTCACTGTAGCCTTACCTCGTCTTGTCTCCTTAATGGGGCGCATGCTTCGAGGGAGGGAGGTAGCCGGCTATCGGGAGCCGGCCACATCCCTGGCCGACTAGAGGAGGCCAGGCCGTCTTCAGATGTCTCTCTGGCAAAGGGGCCCGCCGCCCATGGGCCGTACTGGCACCTATCGTGGGTGACATCGGGGCCAACATGGCTACAGTGCCGCGCCGGACAGGGGATGGCTGGCCTGTACGGCGCCCTGTGGCCATGCCCGTTCCGGGATTCGGGGGTAGTGGGATGTACTGCGGCCATGCCCCATCCTATCGCTGTTACGTGGGTACAGTCTTAGTAGGTGCAGTCTTGGTCGACTTTCTTCATGGCCGGCTTCTGGGAGTCGGTCCTCTTGGGGCCGGCTCCCTGGAGTCGGCTATCTCGTATCTTTCTTGGGGGAGGTTTCTGAGGCTGGGTCACCTTCTGGGAGTCGGCCCTGGGGATAGCCGGCCGGGGGAAGGCGGCCCTATGCTTTGTATGCTTGAAGGCCTGAACAGCCTGATAATTTTTCGAAGAGCCAGGGGGAGTCGGTTAGGCTACCCGTGGCCATTTACTTCGACAGTAGTCCCCGAAGCTGGTTGGGCTTCGAGGCTGAGAGGAGGTCGAGAAGCTCGGTCAGCTTCTTATCTTGACGAGCCAGCAGCTGGGAGCCGGCTTCGGTTGGGCACGCCGTCTTGGCAAAAAAAAATTAGAGTCGGAAGGCGGGAGTTTGTTGGCGCGTGCGCCGGGCTGCGGGCCAGCCACTCGCCGCCTGCGAACCATGTGGCGTCCCTTGGCTGAAAAGAGCCTGCCAACCCACGCGCGCGACAAGACGTCGCCGCAGGCCGAGGGCCCACCACACCTACGCCCAGGCCCAGGCGCGATTCTTTGCGGCCCAAAGCCGTCCGCACGTCTTCCGGCGGCGGTTTCCGCACGCCATTAGGGCGCAATAATCACGGGACATGGGGGAGTAGGCGCAGTTAATCCCACGTTCCTCCCCACGCCTCACCTCCTCGGCTTCGCCGCACGAGGCTATAAGTAGGGGGAGGAGGGGGAAGCGGCAGACGCTCGCACGCTCCTCTCCTCTCCGCCATCTTCTTCCTCCTGCTTTCCCTTGCAGCAGCGCCTCGCCGCCGCGCCGTCCCACCATTCTTCACTCCGCCCCACAGCTCTGTCGCCGCAGGGCCGTGCTTTCTCCGCCGCCACACTCTTCCTCGCTAGCTTCTCGCCATCATGCAGTACGGCGGGGATTGGGACGGCTCCAACGTCCATATGGACCACATCGAGTTCCTCCGCAAGACGCGGCGGTTGCCCGGCGCAGACCAGGTGCGGGTCCGTCTCGCGCCTGCGAGGGAGATCACGCCGGAGCCGGAGGAAGGCGAGCGGGTAGTCTTCCGCTCGCATTTCCTGCGCGGCATCGGCTTGCCGGCGAGCGCTTTCTTCCGCTCCTTCCTCGACTTCTATCAACTCCAGCCGCACCACCTCACCCCGAACACGGTGGTGCTGCTGTCCGCCTTCGTCACCTTGTGCGAAGGCTTCCTTGGTGTTCTCCCCACCCTCGAGCTCTGGGGGGAGTTCTTCCAATCTAAGCTGGGCACCCGCATGCAGGGCGTGCCGGCCCAGAGCGGCGCCTTCATCGCGATGCGGAGGCCGGCGGCTGACAACCCCTTCCCCGTCATCACGTTAATCCAGTCGATGAAGCGCTGGCAGAAGTCATATTTCTACGTGAAGAACGTCGCCCCACGAAGCGACTACGTCAACTTGCCAGCTTACGTAGCCGGCCCGCCGGCTGGGAGGCGGCCCCACTGGTCCTATCGGGCCGCGACCCTGACGCCGGCTGGAGCCGCGGCCGTCGCCCGATTGCGGGTGATGATCTAGTCGGAGGGCCTGACTGGGTCCGACTTGCTGGCCGCCTTCGTTGCGCGCCGGGTGCTTCCGCTTCAGAGCCGCCCTCACCTGATCTGTCAGATGAGCGGCCAGCTCGATCCGAGTCGGATGTGCACCAAGGACATGCCGCACGACGAGGTGGCCCACATGGTGAATTACCTTGCGAACTGCAAGCTCTCCGCAGAGTGGCGGTTTGGCAAGGAGCCATATTCCCGTGCACATCCTCCGCCCATGGTATGTTTTCTTTTTCCTTTTCTTTTCTTAGTTTTGTTGCCGAATTCCTTCTGGCCGTCTCTAACTAGTCGGCACGCCTTGGCAGAGCCTTCTCCTTCGACCTGCAGCCGGGTCAGAGGCGGAGCGCCGATTCCTCCCCGACCGGGCGGAGCATGATTTGGAGGACCACGACTTGGGGCGGCCGCCATGGAGGACAATACCGAGACGGGTGGCGGCGAAGCCGGCGGCGAAGCAGGCGGCTCCGGGCTTGGAGCCAGTTTCGATGACTGGCCGGACGACGACGAGGCGGAAGTCGTCCCACGCCGCCAGCCGGCGTCTGGCCATGGTGCGGGTTCCTCCGCCGCGCCGCCTGCTCGGGGCGGTGGGCAGAAGCGCCGTGCCACGTCGGGCTTGTTCGGGAGCCGGCCGAAGAAGCCCAGGGCTCGGGCGGCGGCGACCAGGCGGGATGAGGCGGCCGCGAAGGCGGCCCGCTTCCGCAAGGTGGTGAAGCAGCCGCAGATGGTGTCGGCGTAAGTGTATATTCCTTTGTACATTATTTCTTCTTTTCTTGGTGATTTCTGAATCCTTACCCTTTTCTCAGAAAAAAATCAAGGCTCCGCTTTCGCTCGATCGGGTTGCTGCCGCCTCCGTCGTTGGATCGCCGGGAGGATCCGGGAGCACCCGCCGCATGGACCCCCGCGCCGAGCTTCAGGCGGCGATGGAGCGAAACACGCGGGAGGCGCGGGAGGAGCAGGAGGCGGAGGAGTTGAGGGCGGCTGCCGCCAAGGCGGCACAGGAGGAGGAGGCGGCGAAGATGCGCGCCGACGCAGCGGCTAAGGCCCAAGCGGAGGCTGCGGCCGCGGCAACAGCGGAGGGGGCCTTGCTCGTCACCCCTCTGCGCGTCGCGGCGCCTGAGGCCCAGAGCCCCCGCCAGAGGAAGCCGGCGGCGACCAGCCGGGATTGGAGAGGGAGGATGACGTCGTCGTCCCGGAGAGGGAGGCGGCACCGGCCCCGCCGACTGGGGCGGCTCAAGGCGGCCGGCCTAACGTGCTGCCTGCGCAATCGGCTGGGGGCGAGCCGGCTGCGAGGACGGACCTGGTGGTCCGGTCGCCATCGCGCCAGCGCGCGGGGAAGGCCGCGTCGGACCCGCAGAAAGCCGCGGGCCTCACTTCGTCGGCCCAAGACGTGGAGGCGGCCAGCGCCAGCTCGGGGTGGACGCCGGGTGGAGGGACGGCTGTGGTAAACGTGGCAGCACAGGACGTCTAGAACCGGCTTCAATCCCAGGCTGCGGCACTGAGGAAATACAATGACGAGTTCCTTGCGACGCAGGCGGCTATTCGGGTTAGTCTTCCTATTTTTGCTTTTTTGATCTTGGTTTCTTCCGTGGGGGCGCGTCAGCGCACCCACTGGGTGTAGTCCCCGAGTTCCGAGTCTGCTGCTGAGCAGGCGGCTTGGAACTTCTTAGCGGGCTTTGTTTTGCTATCTTGTTCTCATTCGCTCATCTGCCTGTCTTGCAGGACTACCACAACCTCCGCGCGGCTGCCTTTAACTCCCAGGCTCGGGAGCTGACCCAGAGGAATGCTGACCTATCTGAGAGCCGGGGTAAGTGCTTCATCTTTTATCTCATGTGGGGGCGCGTCAGCGCACCCACTGGGTGTAGTCCCCGAGATTCAGGCCGACTGCTGAGCAGTCGGGTCGGATCTTCCTTGATGACTTCTTCCTTATTGCTTCTTTCTTTTCTGCCATCCCTGCAGCGGCCAACGCCAGTCTGAGGGAGCAGCTGGGCGGGGCTCAGGCCGCCCTCCGTGCTAAGGAGGCCGAGTTTGACGCCTTGGCACGGGAGCGTGACCGCCTGGCCAAGAGGTGGGCCGACCAGGAGAAGAGCCCCAAGGCGGCCCTGAAGGCGGTGTAGGACAGTGAGTCCGCCCTCCAAGCCGAGTATGAGACAGTGGCGGCCAGCTGGGCCGAAGCGAAGCAGACGCTGATCAACGGCTATGGCCAGATTGAAGACTTGGTTGACGGTAGGCCGCCTTCTTCTTCGTCCTTGCTTGCCGCTTGCCGTTTGGCTCATTTTCTGACTTGGTGTTTTTCTCTTCTTTCTCTTTCTTTCTTGCTCAGAGTACTTCCTTGGCTAGTCTACCGCCGCCAACCAGGTCGTCGAGGCCCACCGCGAGGCACGAAGGCAGGCTGGCGCCGAGATCGCGCCGAACGCTCGCCGGTCGCTGGAGGAGCAGCTCTTGGCGATTCAGGCCCGCCTCCAGCTGGCTCATCGCATGCTCCACCGGCTTCAGCGTGTTGGGGCGCAGGTGTTGGCCGCTCTCTGGCCTGGTGAGGTGATTCCCCGCACCCCTAGTCGGACTGCCGACTGGCTGGAGGTGGCGGTCGGCCGCTTCGAGGCCTTGAAGGCTTCTGTGGCTCGGTCCAACGCTACGCGGGCGCTGGAGTTCGCCAAGGCCATGTATCCCGAGCTGAGTCTGGACCAGCTGGCCACCTGGCGGCAGGAGGCCGACACGGAGCTGGAGCCGGCGCGGCCGGCTATCATCTAGCAGGCTTCGGCGATTGCCGACTACACCGACACCAGCGCCTTCACTCCTGAGGTGGACGACAACGGCGTTGCCCAGCCGGAGGAGTGGTTCGGGCTGAACCCGGCAGACGGCGAGGACTCGGCGGAGGAGATCGACTCCAGCGACGAGGGCGAGGAGGAGGAGGAGGGTGAAGACGCCGCGCCAGATGGTGGAGCGGCCGGTCAGCCTCAGCTTGACCGTGCCTCCAGCAACAAGGCACGCGCTGGTGCATTGCCTGCAGCCGGAGATGATCAAGCCGAGACCCGCCAGCCGGCCACTCCTCCAGCCGGTGGCGCCGTCTCCACCGACCAGCCCGGCTCCCCTGCTGCGCCCTTAGTCTAATCTGCTGCCTCTACTTTCCTGTTTCACCATTCTTGGAACAGTATTTTGTTAAGTTTGCACAATTCCACCCACTAGGGGTGTATTCGAACTATATTGACTGCCGGCCTGTTGGGGGCCTTATGTGTAAATATAATTATGCATGCGTTTTGCTTTCCCTTGTTCTTTGCTTTTCATCCTTCGGTTGTTTCCTTTGCCGCCCTCCCTTGGTTGCCGCCTTCCCAGCCGGACAGCTGCTCTGCAATTTGTGGCTGGGGAAGTACTTGGGAGGGCAAGTACTCTAGCTTTGTTGGATTATAGCGAAGTGATTGGGAGGCCGGCCAGCCGGCTGTTTTGACAGCCGGTAGGCGTGGTTGGAGGCCGTCTTTGCGCTATATAAGTTCATTGGTCCTTAGCCGTTTTTCGTGTGGGCATCCTTTCTGCCTTTGGCTCTTGCCAGTCGGGCAGTCGGTTCTTCGAACTGCGACTTTCGACAAGAGATCGCTCGGGTGCCGGCACACTACTTGTCTGACTTCAGGTAGAACTTTTAATATAACTTAAGGCGGCCAGTCCCCGGGCCGACTAGTCGAACCCGGTGCCGGACAAAAAACCAAATGTAATAATACATTCATGAGTATGACACTCGTCATTCATAGATAAAGGAGGGCAGTTCCCGAGTGTGCCTCGGGGGGGCCGTTTGTCTCATATTTAAAAAAGAACGGTAGCATGATACATACTGCTTTCAACTGTAAAATCTTCTCAGGAGGTTTGCGTTCTATGGTCGCTCCAACTCCTTGCCGGAATCATCCCTCTTGCGTGCTCTTGGTTTTTGTGCGTCGATCAAGTAGTAGGAGCCGTTGCCTAGTGCCTTGCTGATGATGAAAGGGCCTTCCCAAGGGTCCGAGAGCTTGTGCTGGCCAGTTGTTCGCTGGATCAGCCGAAGCACAAGGTCGCCCTCTTGGAAGGATCTTGGCTTGACCTTCCAGCTGTGGTAACGGCGCAAACCCTGCTGGTAAATGGCGGACCGGCTGAGTGCTAACAGCCGGCCTTCTTCCAGCAGGTCGACGCCGTCTTCTCGCGCCTCCTTGGCCTCCGCTTCCATCTACATCGTGACCCGAGGCGAGTCGAACTCGATGTCAGTTGGGATGACGGCCTCGGCACCATATACAAGAAAGAACAGAGTGAAGCCGGTTGACTTGTTTGGGGTAGTACGCAGACTCCAGAGGACAGCCGGCAGCTCGTCGAGCCAGCAGCCGGCCGAGCGCTCCAGTGGTACGACCAGGCGGGGCTTGATGCCGGAGAGGATGAGGCCGTTTGCTCGCTCGACCTGGCCGTTTGACCGCGGGTGGGCAACGGACGCTAAGTCCAGTCGAATGCCTTGTGTCGCGCAGAAACGTGCCAGTGCTCCTTTGGCAAAGTTTGTGCCGTTGTCGGTGATGATGCTGTGCGGCACGCCGTACCGAGTAGTGATGTCGGCAATAAATGTCACGGTCGTCGGCCCGTTCAGCTTCTTGATCGGCTTCGCTTCGATCCACTTGGTAAACTTGTCCACGACGACAAGCAGATGTGTCAAGCCGCCGCGGGCTGTCTTGAATGGGCCCACCATGTCCAGCCCCCAGACGGCAAAGGGCCAGGTGAGTGGGATGGTCTTGAGTGCGGAAGCCGACAGGTGTTGTTTGGAACTGAAGACTTGGCATCCTTTGCAGCTTTTGACTATTTCTTTGGCATCTTCCAAGGCAGTCGGCCAGAAGAAACCGTGGCGGAAGGCTTTGGCCACAAGTGATCTTGAGGCCGCGTGGTGGCCGCATTCGCCTTGGTGGATATCCTTGAGGATTGCTACACCCTTTTCTGGCTCGACGCAGCGCTGGAAGACCCCAATGATGCTACGCTTGACAAGTTCTCTGTTTATTATTGCATATGCTCCGGCTCGGCATTGCACTAGTCTTGCCGAGATCTCGTCAGTCGGCAGCTCTCTGTTGACTAGGAAGTTGAGGATGGGCTGGGCCCATGATGGAGCTGTGACTTCTTCTACTGTCAGTACGGCCACTGTGACCCGGACGGGTGGGTTGGGTGGTGGAGAGTTGGAGCCGGCCACCGCTTCTTGTGCCGCTGCAGTCCCTGGGCCGACTGCTGCAGTCCCCGGGCCGACTGCTGCAGTCCCCGGGCCGGGTTCTGAAGTCCCCGAGCCGGGTGCGACTACGGCAGTCCCCGGGCCGCTTGTCGAAGTCCCCGAGCCGCCTGCTGGGTTCCTCCAGTCGGATCCGGCTGCATCGGGGGTGGGTGGTACGAAGATAGAGTCCGACTCTGGAGACGGCTTGACAGATGGTTTGAGGAGGCGCTGGAGAGAGACACCGGTTGGTATAGCCTGTCGGGTGGAGCCGATCCGTGCCAGGGCGTCTGCTTGGTCGTTATCGGCCCGTGGTACGTGAAGGAACTCGCACCCTTCGAAGTACCCACTGATCTGCTGGACGTGGAATCGATAGCTCGCCATGTTTGCATCCTTGGCGTCCCAGTCGCCAAATGACTGCTGGACCACCAAGTCTGAGTCGCCATAACACAGGATCCGGCGTATGCCGAGCTCTTTGGCTAGCCGAAGCCCGTGTATGAGCGCCTCGTATTCAGCCATGTTGTTGGAGGCGGCAAAGTGGATTTGCAGCATGTATCTGAGCTTGTCGCCTTTGGGAGAGGTGAGGACGATGCCGGCTCCCAAGCCGGTGCGCATCTTGGAACCATCGAAGTGCATCCGCCAATGAGTAGAGTCGGGAGCCGGCGGTAGGTACTGGGTCTCGGCCCAGTCGACGAGGAAGTCGGCCAATGCTTGGGACTTGATGGCGGTGCGGGGCTGGTAGAAGATTGTGTAAGGTGCAAGCGTAATGGCCCATTTAGCCACCCGTCCGGATGCATCCCGGCTGCCTATGATCTTGGCAAGCGGGGCGGTGCATACAACCGTGATGGGATGCTCTTGAAAGTAGGGCTTCAGCTTCTTGGCAGCGAAGTATACTCCATAGCACATCTTCTGGTAGTGTGGGTAGTTTTGCTTTGAGCTGGACAGTACTTCGCTTAGATAATATACCGGCCTCTGGACTAGCTGGGCTCGGCCTTCTTCTGGGCGCTGGACCACGATGACTGCACTGATCACTCGGCTAGTTGCGGCAATGTAGAGGAGCATGGGCTCCTTCTCAGTCGGCGCCACCAGGACAGGTGGAGTGGTCAGCATCTTCTTCAACTCATGGAAGGCTTGGTTTGCTTGGTCATTCCACTCGAAATGAGTGGATTTCTTCATGAGTCGGTACAGGGGGAGAGCCTTCTCTCCTAGCCGGCTGATAAAGCGGTTTAGGGAGGCCAGGCACCCGGTGAACTTCTGCACGTCTCGCAACTTGGTGGGAATCTCCATTCTCTCAATGGCCTTGATCTTCACAGGGTTGCACTCGATGCCGCGTTCGGAGACCAGAAAGCCTAGAAGCTGGCCGGCTGGTACTCCGAACACGCATTTCTCGGGGTTGAGCTTGATCTGGAATCGGCGCAAGTTGGCAAATGTTTCTTTGAGGTCTTCCAGCAGGGTGCCGCGCTTCTCTGTCTTCACCACAATATCGTCTACATAGACGTGGGCATTTCTGCCGAGTTGCTTGAGGAGGCATTTCTGCATGCAACGCTGAAAAGTGGCACCGGCATTCCTCAAGCCGAATGTCATAGTCAGGTAACAGAAAGCTCCGAATGGTGTGATGAAGGCGGTCTTCAGGCGGTCTACTGGGTCCAACTTAATCTGGTGGTACCCTAAGTAGGCATCCAAGAAACTCAACAGCTCGCATCCGGCTGTGGAGTCTATCACTTGATCAATCCATGGCAGAGCAAACGGATCTTGGGGGCAGGCCTTGTTGAGGCTAGTGTAGTCTATACACATACGCCATTTGTTGTTTTTCTTCAACACCAAGACTGGGTTGGCAAGCCACTCTAGAAAAAACACTTCCATAATAAAGCCGGCGACAAGGAGCCGGGCTATCTCTTCTCCTACGATTCTTCTCTTCTCTTCTGACAGTCGGCGGAGAGGCTGCTTGACCGGCTTCGCGTCGGCTCGGACATGTAGCTTGTGCTCGGCGAAATCCTTCGAAACACCCGGCATGTCCTTTGGGGACCATGCAAAGATATCTCGATTCTCACGGAGGAAGTCGACGAGCTCGCCTTCCTATTTACTGTCCAGGTTTGCACCAATGACTGCGAACCTCTCTGGGTTCTCCGGGTCCAGAGGTATCTTCTTCGTCTCCTTGGCCGGCTGGAAGGAGCCCTGCGCATCATATTCCTTGGGGTTGGGGGACAAGGCCGGCTGCTTGCCGGCCATGGCCACGACTCGCTCCAGCATCTTCTTCTCTTCCGCCACTACGAGGGACTTGGCCAGCCGGCTGCTGGCTGCAGCGCACTCGATGGACTTCTTGTAGTCGCCGGCTACAGTGATGATCCCCTTCGAGCTCGGCATCTTCGTCTTCAGGTAGGCGTAGTGAGGCACAGCCATGAACTTGGCCAGAGCAGGTCGGCCAAGCAAGGCGTGGTAAGGGCTTTCCAGATCCACTACCTCGAACCAGATTGCTTCTCGGCGAAAGTGATCCTTGTCTCCGAAGAGGACATCCATCTTGATCTTGCCGATCGGGGAACAGGACAGGCCGGGTACGATGCCATGGAAAACGGTCCGGCTTGGCATGAGCTGCTTCGCCTTGAGGTTCAACTTCTCCATGGTGTCGCGGTACAGTATGTTGATACTGCTTCCGCCATCAATCAGGACGCGGGAGAATCGGGCAGCCCGCCTTTCTGTTGCGAGGGTGACATCCAACACCAATGCGTAGGAGCCAGGAGACGGCATCACCTCTGGGTGATCAGCCCGGCTCCAGTTGATAGGCCTTTCGGACCAATGCATGAACTCGGGGTTGCTGGAGGCGACTGCGTTGACCTCTTGGTGCTGTCGGCGCCGGCTGCGCTTGTCTTCAACCTAGCTTGTGAAGACGACGTAGGCGGCGTGCTCATCAGGGAACTCATCTTGAATGGCTCCGACTGCTGGTCGGGCAGCCGGCTGCTGGGGGGCTGGAGGCGGCGGGCCAGGAGGCGGAGGCGGCACTAGCCCCTCGCCCTTGGAGATCCGGGTGAGCCAGTGGCACTTTCGGGTCATGTGGTTGGACGGCTTCGCGCCGCTGTGGAACTTGCAGGGGGCATCGAGAGTCTGCTCGTAGGAGAAGGCTGGCTGCCAAGCCGGCCTGCCGCACTTCTTCTTGGGAGCGGGCCGCTCTTCGGGCTGCTCGTCTTCGACTGTGGCCACCTGCCAACTGGTGGTAGGCGGCACAGGGGCCTTGCGCTTGTGGTCGTTCTAGTAGGGGCGCCGATTGGAGTCGCCAGCCGGCGTCTTAGGAGTCGGAGCGAGCACCTTCCCGGAGGCGTCTACTCGGAGCTCGGTCTTCATCGAGGAGTCGGCTGTGGCGTACTTGTCTGCAATGACCAGCAGCTCGTCGAGGGTAGCCGGCTCGTCGCAGAGGAGTCGGTGCTTGAGGAGGGTGCCCTCTCAGCACCCAGCGGTGAAGTATTCGATGGACTGCACCTCGTGCACCCCCTCGCAGGAGTTGTGGAGCTCGGCCCACCGCGTGAGGTAGTCGCGGGTCGATTCGCTGGGCCCTTGGACGCATAAGGAGAGCTGGCGGGGCTTGGGTGGCCGCTTGTACGTGCTGGTGAAGTTGCGGACGAAGACTTCCGTGAAGTCCAGCCAGCTGTTGACGCTGTAGGGCTTGAGGCTGTTGAGCCAGGTGCGCGTCGTGCCTTGCAGCATGAGGGGTACGTACTTCACGGCTACGCGCCTATTGTCGTTCGCAATGCTGACGGCGGTAGAGTAGTCGATGAGCCAATCTTCCGGCTTCACAGAGCCGTTGTACTTGGGCGTGTCTCTGGGGAGCGAGAACCCTTTGGGGAAGGGTTCGTCGCCGATGCGGGGGCCAAAGCATGGCGGGCCGACATCATCTTCTTCTTCTAGCGCCAGGGATCGAGCTAGGCGGTCGATCCGGTGGCGGGCGTCGTTCTCGCCGACTCCTTCGCGGTGGCCTAGTCGGCCACCGAGAGTTGGATGCATGGCAGGCGGCGGGGTGGGACGTCTCTCCCTGCGAGGCGGGGGTGGAGGCGGATTGCCTTGGCGCTCCACTGCTCAAGGGCGGCCTTCCGCGTCGCGCTCGATGGTGATTCGAGTCCGGCTGCGGCTAGCAGCCGGCTCCTGGTCTTTCCTTGTGCGGGCGCCGCTCGCAGTCGGCGACCGGGAGGTCGCAGCATGCTCTCGGCGTGGGGGAGGACTCTCAGCGCGGGCGCCGGCTTCATGCCGCTCTGTGGCCGCGTCGATTAGCTGCTGGATGCGCCTTGTCATGTAGGGGAGCTCATCAGCCCCCAGCCCATTCAGCTCTTCTGCGGCCGCCTGAGCGGCTCGCAGATTCTCGAGCGGCGTGGCGTAGACGGGGCGGTCTGCCCCCAGCATGCTGGCGATGGCAGCGCCGCGCTCTTTCACGAGGCCGGCCCGGCTCGGCCCGCCATGAGGCGGCGTACCAAAAGTGGCGCGGTCGACTTTGCGCTGGTGGGCCTCGGTGAGGCATCTCATGGAGGCTATCTTCTGGCCCTCCACGATGAGGGCGAGGCGGCGTGCCTCCAGGGTCTCGGCGTCGGCATCGGCCGGGATGGGGATGGACAAGTCATGCATCGCCGTTTGTAGGGCGTCGTGGGCGTTCTCGCCCGAGTCGGCGACGTGGCTGATGACCAGCACCTCAGTGACAGCGCTGCTGCCGCTGTCGGCTCGAGGGAGAGGGTCGTCGAAGACTACTACGTCGGAGGGGTAGGCGTCGAGCGATGCCGTGTCGGAGTCGACAAGCATCGGGTCGGTGGAGCCGACCGACTCCAAGTCCACAGCAAGCTCGCTGGAGACGTGAAGCTGGTCGAGGAGGCTCTCGGGGTAGTCCGTGCCCGCGTCGGACACGGGCTCGTCGGAGATGCGAGTCGTGCCAAGAAGATCGGCGAGGCAGCTCGCTGCGCAGGCGTCGTCAACGCCTTGCAGCGCGTCGGGGCAAGCGCCATCGGGCGCAGCAGGCTGGCTGCGCTCGCGGGGGAGGAACAGGGTTCCCGTCCAGAACAGGTCTCCGGACGACGGTGCACCTGGCCCCACGGTGGGCGCCAAATGTCGGGTGGTAGGTGCGACATATGCCAACGGGTGGCTTATCATTGTGGGAGCCAGTAAAACATCGCCGGTGCCTAGAAACGGGATGAGGCAAAGACATGCACGCCAGCGGATCTTACCAAGGTTCGGGGCTCTCCGTGGAGATAACACCCCTAGTCCTGCTCTGCGGGGTCTCCGCATGATCACTAGATCAATACAAGTAGCTACAAGTGCTCCTTGAGCTGTTTGGCTAGAGGAAGAAGAAGGGCAAGGCTAGCTCTCCTTTTCTCTCTATGTGGTGTGTGGAATTCTATGAGATCAACCCTTTGCATGGGTGTCCTGGGGGGTTTATATAGGCCTACCCCCCAGGGGTACAATGGTAATCCGGCTGGGCGCGGGTCCCAGCCGTCAGTGTCTATGCTCGCCGGCTTCTCTGCCGGTCATTTGGGCCCGCCGACTGGTGGGTCCCGTCGGCTGCCGGCCTCTTGGCCGGCAGGCCGGCCCCACTGCTTGGGGGCTTTGTCAGCGGCTGGTTACTGTTACCTCGCCTCTGAGGACGAGGGCTTTGTCTAGGTAAGCGTGGCTACAGTGTCACCGTCTTGCGAGCTCTCACTGTAGCCTTACCTCGTCTTGTCTCCTTAATGGGGCGCATGCTTCGAGGAAGGGAGGTAGCCGGCTATCGGGAGCCGGCCACATCCCTGGCCGACTAGAGGAGGCCAGGCCGTCTTCAGATGTCTCTCTGGCAAAGGGGCCCGCCGCCCACGGGCCGTACTGACACCTGTCGTGGGTGACATCGGGGCCAACATGGCTACAGTGCCGCGCCGGACGGGGGATGGCTAGCCCGTACGGCGCCCTGTGGCCATGCCCGTTCCGGAGTTCGGGGGTAGTGGGCTGTACTGCGGCCACGCCCCATCCTATCGCTGTTACGTGGGTAAAGTCTTAGTAGGTGCAGTCTTGGCCGACTTTCTTCATGGCCGGCTTCTGGGAGTCGGCTTTCTTCATGGCCGGCTTCTGGGAGTCGGTCCTCTTGGGGCCGGCTCCCTGGAGTCGGCTATCTCGTATCTTTCTTGGGGGAGGTTTCTGAGGCTGGGTCGCCTTCTGGGAGTCGGCCCTGGGGATAGCCGGCCGGAGGAAGGCGGCCCTATGCTTTGTATGCTTGAAGGCCTGAACAGCCTGATAATTTTTCGAAGAGCCAGGGGGAGTCGGTTAGGCTACCCGTGGCCATTTACTGCGAAGCGATCGGCCTGTATTGAAGGTGCGTGCATGGCCTTCGCCCGTTGCAAGATGTGGTGGGCGAAGATGGACGTCGTCGAGGTGGTCAGGGGGGCGCCAGAGGGCAAGGAGCACCGCACACCCGAGCGCTATTTTGCGGACGTCCTAGAGGGGTCTCGCATTGTGGCAACGCGGTGTGGGCAAGACATTATTTTTGAATGAATACATTCGTGTTGTCTTTGCCTTGTATGATGAAACAAAGTGGGTTTGTAATATAACGCTTGTTATGTTTTAATTTTTTCCTCGTGTGCGGCCGTGTTATATGAAATCTGAGGGTTGGCCAGTCGTCGGCTTCTGCCCCCACGTAGGTAGTACGGAGGTGTTCGGGATGGAATCTAAACAATCTTGATCCAATTATATGGTCCTTGAAGGAGTTGTTTAGCGCAACGAACCAGGCAATCAGACTATGCGGCTGAAACGCCCTCACTTAGCCATAGGAGTTTTATAGTAAAACATGGGCGCAGCCCCTGGTATCCGAACCAGAGTGCTATGAGCGTCTGATCGGGAAGTACCGATCCTTCGCGTAATGCAGAAAAAATCTCCAACGATTTGCAACCTCCGAATAGCTGACCGGCTCTCGCCGTATCATGACAGTCAGTTTTCGGCTTTCTCTACTGAGGTGCTCCTTTGGATAAACCAGGGCATAATCATAGCAGTTCTCCCTTTACTACCTTAGCCGATATAGCGGAACGTAAGGTAGCAAGCACAGGAGCCAGGCAACCCAACTATTGACCAAAGACATGATTCGGAGCCAATGCATATAATGCTAAATTCGGGGTGCCGAACTATACTGTAAAAGTGTTCGGACTTTTGTTGCCATGTTGTGGGGTGCTATGAAGCCCCTGGCAAGGTAGAACACACCGAGTGTACGGGTGTTATCTGATAGAATTACCAGGAAGAAAAAGGCAAAAAGAAAGAAAGAGGAAGAACCAGTGGTAAGCTAAAGCCGTGGAAATTTAGGCCGCAAACTGTTTCTATTATAATTTCATTGGTGCGTTAAAGCGCGTTCGTACAAGTGGTGCAATAAGCAGAAAGGCTATTTACTATGCCTTCACCAAGAGAGAGTTGTGTATGGGTCCTGAAGGACAGGTAGAGTGATCGTTTAACGAAACCACCTAGAGAAGTCCCCCATATGTCTGCGGCTCTCCCATGCCGAGCTTGTATAATACCATCCAACAGGGTCAACCGACTGCTCTGATTCTTGCCGTCTTGGTGTGCTTGTCCTTCGAGAGGATCCATGATCAGGCCATCGGATGGGGTCTGTGGGATTGAGACCTGAAAGGAAAAAGTAAAAGTGAAAGTATGTGTGTATCCGGTGCCGGTTGAGCTGCACCATGGATCACAAGCTAGTTGTGCCTCCGTCGATGCCCATGGAATTTCGAGTGCGTAGTTATGTACGCGCGACGCGAATGCCACCGCATGATCGGGACTGAGACGGAGGCCGGATTGCTAATCAAGCTCCTGACGAGCCGAGTTGTCCTGCTGCGGGGTAGTTCGGACCCTCTTAACGGTGTCCATGGGCTTGGCAGCCGCATTAGGGTTCTGCTTGAGAAGGCCGCTCTGTACTTCTGCTGCTAAGGCAGCTGTGTGCTCTTCTGTACGGAGGGAGCGTTCTGTATTTCCGTTAACCGTGATGACGCCGCGTGGACCGGGCATCTTGAGCTTAAGATAAGCATAGTGTGGCACTGCATTGAATCGAGCGAATGCGGTTCATCCAAGCAGTGCGTGATAGCCGCTGCGAAAGGGGACGATATCGAAGATTAACTCCTCGCTTCGGAAGTTGTCCGGAGATCCGAAGACAACCTCTAGTGTGATTGAGCCCGTACAACGGGCCTCTACACCTGGTATGACCCCTTTGAAGGTGGTCTTTGTGGGTTTGATCCGGGATGGGTTTATGCCCATCTTGCGCACTGTAACCTGATAGAGCAGATTAAGGCTGCTACCACCGTCCAAGAGGACTCGCGTCAGGTGGAATCCATCAATGATTGGGTCGAGGACTAGTGCGGCTGATCCGCCATGCCAGATACTAGTCGGATGATCCCGACGATCAAAAGTGATCGGGCATGACGACCATGGATTGAATTTTGGGGCGACTGGCTCTATCGCATAGACGTCCCGGAGTGCGCGCTTGCGCTCCCACTTGGGGATGTGTGTGGCATATATCATGTTCACCATTTTGACCTGAGGGGGAAACTTCTTCTGTCCCCCTGTGTTCGGTGGCCGGGTATCCTCGTCATCGTCCTCGCTTTGCGACCCCTTCTCCTTGTTCTCGGTGTTTAACTTGCCGGCCTGTTTGAAGACCCAACAATCTCTGTTGGTGTGGTTGGCTGGTTTTTCAGAGGTGACATGTATCTGGCACGGACGATCGAGTATGCGGTCCAGACTGGATGAGCCCGAATTGTTCTTATTGCACGGCTTCTTCCGCTGACCGGACTTGGAGCCACTGAATCCGGTGTTGACCGCCGTGTCATCGGTGTGGTTGCCATTGATTCGACGCTTGTGTCTGTTGCGTCGGGGCTTGCCATTGTTATCCTTGCCTTCAGAGGCGCCGGGTTCACTTGCATTATTCTTGCAACGGGCTAGCCAACTATCTTCGCCCGCGCAAAAGCGGGTCATAAGTGCTGTAAGGGCCGCCATGGACTTCGGCTTTTCCTGCCCGAGATGTCGGGCGAGCCATTTGTCGCAGATGCTATGCTTAAAGGCCGCTAGGGCTTCGGCATCTGGACAGTAGACTATCTGGTTCTTTTTAGTTAAGAACCTAGTCCAGAATTTCCTGGCTGATTCCCCAGGCTGTTGGACTATATGACTTAAATCATCTGCGTCCGGAGGCCGGACGTATGTTCCTTGGAAGTTGTCCAGGAAGGCTTCTTCCAAATCTTCCCAGCTACCGATAGAGTTTTCTGGCAGGCTGTTCAACTAGTACCGGGCTGGTCCTTTGAGTTTTAATGGGAGATATTTGATGGCGTGGAGATCATCACCACGAGCCATATGAATATGGAGGAGAAAATCCTCGATCCAGACCGCGGGGTCTATTGTCCCATCGTATGATTCAATGTTTACGGGCTTAAACCCTTCTGGGAATTCATGATCCATTACTTCATCAGTGAAGCAAAGAGGGTGTGCGGCGCCTCTATATCGGGCCACATCGCGACGTAGCTCCGATGGAGTCCGTCTGCGGAGTTCGGCCCGAGAGTGACTAGACTTGTTGCGTCCGAATAGGTGGTCGTCGTCACGTGTCGGGGCACGCCCTCGCGATCCGTAGATCGATCTAGTATGTCCTGCATTGTTATCCAATTTTTGCCGTAGGTCGTAGGTATGTCCCCGAGCTGTTTTATCTCTACCCTTACAGTGAGGTGGAGCAGGCTGGTGTTCGGCTTGAGTTGCCGCTTTGTCCCAACCCCATGGTGGTCGGTCAGCCGCATTGCACGATGACGGAATGGGCTCCAACGCCTCATCATCAAACTGAGGTAGCAATTTACGCTGTGGGTAACTTTTGGCTGGGCGCTTAAGGCCGTATTCTTCGGCTGCCAGGACATCAGTCCATTTATCGTTGAGCAGATCTTGATCAGCTTGAAGCTGCTGCTGCTTCTTTTCCAGGCTCCTTGCAGTGGCTATTAGCTGGCGCTTAAAGCGCTCCTGCTCGAGGGGCTCCTCAGGCACGATAAAGTCCTCGTTGCCGAGGCTCACCTCCTCCTCGGAGAGCGGATGATAACTACCGTCCTCCGAGTCTTCATTTATGGCATGTTCGTCAGGGCTGACTTGCCCATCTTCCTGATTGTCCTGTTCGGCGGTTTGTTCGTCGAGGTCTTCTACATCTTCGACACCGTCCGGGGTGTTGTCGTCTCCTGTGCCGATGTTGTTGTCCTTGCTGCGGCGTGGTTTAGAGCGGCGCCGCTGACGTCGGCGCTTTGGTTGTGTCTTAGAGGGGTCATCCCCCTTTGCTGGGTTTTCCTTGTCACCGCTGCTATTATTTTTCGGCGTATCTACCATGTATATGTCATATGAGGAAGTGGTCGTCCATCGTCCAGTGAACGGCGGGTTTTGGGCCTCCTCGTCTCCGACATCATCATCCATACCGTCGATGTCTTCGGAGTCATAGTCAACTGTGTCGGTTAAGGCTTCGACAGTGGCTATGAAGTGGGTGGTGGGTGGGAAGCGAAATTCTTCCCCATCATCAGCCTCCAGTTCGAACCGGACATAATTCGGCTGTGAGTCCCCCACCAAGGACAGATTCTTTAATGAGTTTAGCACATCGCCGAAGGGCGAGTTTTGGAAGATGCCTGCGGCGCTAAACTCAAAGATTGATACGCGATGAAGTTCGGCGTCCGCGGATGCACATGGCTCGGAATTTATGACCAGAGACGAGTCCGGGGTTCCGGTGACGAAGACGTCGTGTGCCTTTAGGTCTATGTTCGGCTCTAGCGCCATGGAATCTGTGGCCTCCGCGGTGGGGTTGAGCCTCCAGTCCTTGGATGGCGCAGTGTGCTCTGGATCTACGGCCAGAGCAGTTATAGGACCAATCTCCTGGATGTGGTCCGATGACAGATTTAGGTCATGTTCATCAGGGTGACCAGGAGCGATCGCCGCGGTTTCGAATCTAGCGAAGATCAAGTCTCCACGGATGTCCGCGACATAGTTCAAGCTCCCGAATCTGACCTGATGGACAGGGGCGTAGCTATCGATCTGCTCCAGACGGCCAAGCGAGTTGGCCTGCAGTATGAAGCCGCCGAATACGAAGATCTGTTCGGGGAGGAAGGTTTCTCCTTGGACAGCATTGTCATTGACGATTGAAGGGGCCATCAAACCTTTTGGGGACAGCACAGTGGAACTCTCAATGAAAGCACCAATGTCAGTGTCAAAACCGGTGGATCTCGGGTAGGGGGTCTCGAACTATGCGTCTAAGGTCGATGGTAACAGGAGACAGCGGACACAATGTTTACCCAGGTTCGGGCCCTCTCTATGGAGGTAATACCCTACTTCCTGCTTGATTGATCTTGATGAATATGAGTATTACAAGAGTTGATCTACCACGAGATCGTAATGGCTAAACCCTAAAAGCCTAGCCTGTATGACTATGGTAATGAATATATGTCCCTATCGGGACTAAGCTCTCCGGTTTATATAGACACCGGAGAGATCTAGGGTTACACGAGGTCGGTTATAGAGGGAGGAATCTTCATAATCGGTCGCCAAGCTTGCCTTCCACGCCAAGGAGAGTCCTATCCGGACACGGGTGTAGTCTTCGGTCTTCGTATCTTCATAGCCCATCAGTCCGGCCCATGGCTAACAGGTCGGACGCCCGAGGACCCCTTAGTCCAGGACTCCCTCACACGCAGTATCAATTGCCTCAATCCAGAAGTGATGAGGCGTCTTGTATTCATCAAGCATAGTGCGAGCCATCTCAACAAGAGTCCGGTTCTTGTGCTCCACGACGCCATTTTGCTGAGGACTATACGGAGCAGATAACTCATGAGTAATACCAAGTTCATCAAGATAGTCATCAAGACCAGTATTCTTGAACTCAGTTCCATTGTCACTTCTGATGTGCTTGATCTTCACACCAAAGTTGGTTGAAGCCCTCAAGGAAAATCGTTTGAAGACTTCCTGCACTTCACGTTTGTAAGTGATGATATGCACCCATGCGTAACGAGAATAATCATCAACAATAACAAAGCCATATAGAGATGCTTCATTGGTGAATGCAGAATAATGATTAGGACCAAAGAGATCCATGTGAAGCAATTCAAATGGACGAGTGGTAGTCATGATAGTCTTTGAGGGATGCTTGGCCTTGGTCATCTTTCCAGCTTCACAGGCTCCGCACAGGTGATCCTTGAGGAATTTGACATTCTCAATGCCAATGACATGCTTCTTCTTCGCGAGCGTGTGCAAGTTCCTCATGCCTGCATGACCAAGTCGTCGATGCCATAGCCAGCCTTCTGAAGCTTTTGCAAGTAGACATATGGCAGGTTGTGGTCCTGTAGAGAAATGAACAATATACAGATCTCCTCTCCTAAAGCCTTCGAAGACTTTGGAATGGTTAGCTTCCATGATCACAACACAATGATACTTGCCAAAGATAACAACCATATCAAGATCACAAAGCATTGAGACTGACATGAGGTTGAATCCTAAGGACTCGACAAGCATGACTTTGTCCATGTGTCGATCCTTTGAGATCGCAACCTTACCTAGACCCAATACCTTGCTTTTGCCTTTGTTAGCGTAGGTGATATGCTTGAGATGTGATGGAGATAAAGCAGTGTCCATCAATAGGTTCTTTTCACCAGTCATGTGATTTGTACATCCACTATCGAGGACCCACTCAGTGGCTTTGGTGTTGATCATCCTGCAGATGAATTAGTGCAACTTACGAACTCATATACTTCATCAGTGAAGAATATGATAGCAACTTCATCAGATCAATTTCATCAAGCAATAGAACAGATATAGTAGTATGAGGACGTGTGAAATGGAAAAACATTTCTTCATGATTAGCTTGCATCCTTTCAAGCATATTCAGGTCTCCAGCAAATTTTTCAGACGTTTAGGTTCGTCTGGAGACCTGACCCTGCATAAGAGATTAGTTCCTTTTCTTCACCACCCACATGGGTGGCAAAGAGTTCATCATTCTGCGAACTCCATAAGAGAAAGGTGGCATAGAAGCCAGTCCACTTCATTTCGCATAAGAGGAGTTAGGGTAAGCATATGAATAAGCAGAGAAATTCTTCGAGGACTTATGAACATAATGGTTTGAAGAATAATGCACATATTCATAGCCCTTAGATCTTCCCTCCAACACAGAAGTGTTAGCACGATGATGTTCATATAAGGACTTTGATCCATTTGAGGAATTTGACCCATGTGAGGAATTTGGTCCATATGAGGACTTGGATCCATATGAAGAATTTGATTTGGGGTTCATATTCTTCACAGGTGGTGTCATGATGACATTCACCTAAAGACTTTCAAGGCACCTTTTGGGAACCCAGATTTGCTTCATACGGGGACCGTCCTGCAGTTAGTGCCAACATATCTAGCAAATACTTCACCATTCTGATTTTTGAACAGCTTATAGTTGGAGTCAAATGACTCATCAGAAGAATATGAAGATTCACATGTAAAGCCAGATAAAGTAGATGGATCTACTGGAGGTCCCTTTGCAGCAACCCATGAGGTTTTGGGATACTGCTCAGGTTTCCAGTAGGTCCCATCAGCATTAAGTTTCCTCTCAAAGGCAATACCCTTTTTCCTAGGGTTCCTGTTGAGGATCTGCTTTTTAAGCACATCACAAAGAGCCTGATGCCCTTTGAGGCTTTTGTACATGCCTGTCATATACAATTCCTTCAGCCCTGCATTGTCAGTGATACTAGCAGCATCCTCAGATGAGGAATTAGTGATAGCAGAGACAGTTGAAGAATTTGCAGCAATAGAAGCATTTTCACTTTCAGGTGAAGAATTAGCAGATTCACGTTTAATGCACTTCAAACATGGTGGAATGAATTCTTCCTGAGCAGCATTGATCTGCTGAGCAAGTAATGAATCACGTTCCTTCTGAAGATCTTCATAACTCTCCCTTAGCTTCTCAAGATCTTGCTTTCGTTGAAGAAATTCATAAGAAAGCTTCTCATGATCGGATAAGAGAATGTTATGATGACCCTGATGGTTATCAAACTTGGACTGAAGTCTCTGAAGATTATTAGTCAAGGTTTGAGTGCGATCCATTTCTTCACCCAACAGGTCGTCGCTTTTGTCTAGCATATTTTGAACCCTTTCAAAAGCCTTTTGTTGTTTCACAACAATCTTAGCAAGTTTAGAGTAGCTAGGCTTGAGGTTTTCATTGGATTCATCCTCACTTGATTCAGAGGAGGGATATTTGTGTGCCTTGGCACCCTTTGCCATGAAGCAATAGGTGGGAGCGTAGTCATCATCTCCGTCGTCAGCCTTGTTGGGGAAGCCATTCTCCTCAGAGTTGAAGATGGACTTGCTGACGAACGCAGTAGCGAGGGCTAGGCTCGCCACACCAGATTCTGACTCCTCAGATGCCTCGTCTTCCTCATTTTCCTCAGATTCAGCTTCCGAGTCCATTTCCTTACCAATGAATGCCCGAGCCTTTTTGGAGCTGCTCTTCTTGTGAGATGAAGACTTCGAGGATTTTGATGATGAGGACTTTGAAGATTTCTTCTTCTTCTTTGAGTCATCAGAACTGTAATCCTTGTATTTCTTCTTCTTTGATTCCTTTTCGCACAGAGGACAATCTTGAATGTAGTGGCCAGGTTTCTTGCATTTGTGGCAAGTTCTCTTCTTGTAGTCACGAGATGAGGAATCTGATCTTATGTCATCACTTCTTTAGGATTTGCCAAAGCGACCACGCCTTGGGAACTTCTGGAATTTCCTCACGAGCATTGCTAGCTCCTGGCTCGGTTCTTCAGGATCACCAAGGCCGCTACCAGAATCCTCACGTTCACATTCAAATACTGCCTTGGCCTTCAGAGTGCGTGATCTGCCATAGCTCGGTCCATAGAGATCTCTCTTCTCAGCAAGTTGGAACTCATGAGTGTTTAGCCTCTCGAGGATATCAGCGGGATCAAGTGACTTGTAGTCTCCACGTTCTTGTATCATCAGTGCAAGGGTGTCAAATGAGGAATCAAGCGATCTCAGCAATTTCTTCACCACTTCATGGTCGGTGATGTCAGTGGCACCAAGCGCTTGAAGCTCATTTGAGATGTCAGTGAGGCGATCGAAGGTTTGCTGAACATTTTCATTGTCGAGTCTTTTGAAGCGGTTGAAGAGATTGCAAAGAACGTCAACTCGAGAGTCATGCTGTGTTGAGACTCCTTCATTGACCTTGGACAGCCTATCCTAGATAAGCTTAGCTGTCTCCAAAGCACTCACTCTGCCATAGTGCCCTTTGCTCAGATGGCCACATATGATGTTCTTCGCTTGTGAATCGAGTTGCTTGAATCTCTTCACGTCAGCGGCGCTAACAGAAGGTGTGATAGAGGGAACTCCATTTTCCACAACGTACCAGAGATCGTTGTCAATTGCCTCAAGATGCATTCGCATCATATTCTTCTAGTAGGGGTAGTCCGTCCCATCGAAGGTAGGACACCCAGCAGAGAACTTGATCATACCTGCAGTCGACATAACTAAAACTCCGGGCAGTTAAACCAAAATCACACAGAACAAGGGAGTACCTTGCTCTGATACCAATTGAAAGTGCGTTATATCGACTAGAGGGGGTGAATAGGCAATTTTTACAAATTCGTCACTGAGGAATTTCAGGGTGAGGAAATTCCTAAGTCACGAACGACTAGCAGTGGAATAAGTACTCAGAAGTAAACATAACAGAGCAGTAGCACAGTCATCATGATGAAATGAAAACAAGCACAGAGTACAAGTAGTGTAATCATAGGATAAGCAGGGTGAAGGCAAACTGACTGAAGAAATTGAACTGAGGAAATTGAGAAAGTCTTCAAAACAGTAACGATCAAGTACACAACACAGTAATGAGCAAATGGAAGGGTTGAGGAAATAGAACCAGTAGCTCGGTGAAGATAGTGATTTGGTAGACCAGTTCCAACTATTGTGACAGTCGTACGTCTGGTTGGAGCGGCTAGGTATTTAAACCCGAGGACACACAGTCCTCACCGTATTCTCCTTGAGCTCAGGTCACACAGACCTCGCCCAATCACTCGTGGTAAGTCTTCAGGTGACTTCCAAACCTTCAAAAACTCGGTCACTCGGCGATCCACAATTTCCTCTTGGATGCACTAGACAATGACGCCTAACCGTCTGGAAGATGCACAGTCTTCAAAGGTAACAAGCGTCGGATCCACACAGGAACAATCTCTTCAGTGATGATCAATCACTTTGGGTTTGTAGGTGTTTGGGTTTGGGTTTTCCTCACTTGATGATTTTCTCTCAAAGTCCTCGGAGGATGGGATGCTCTCAATGGCAAGTGTCAGTTTCTCTCGGAGCAGCCAACCAGCTAGTGGTTGTAGGGGGCGGCTATTTATAGCCTAGGGAGCAGCCCGACATGATAAGACATAAATGCCCTTCAATGATATGACCGTTAGGTGGATAAGATATTTTGGGACAGCTGGTGCATAGCACAGCAACGGTCGGAAATTTGACTATCAAATTCCTCAGGGCTATCATGTTCCTCACTAGTAGGCAATCCGCACTGGCGAATTCCTAACTCCTTAGTCAGAACAAATTCCTCATAGACCAGAAGATCTTCGTCTCTGTCGCTGGAGAAATTGACTGAAATGTATGAGATTTCCAATGGCTTCACCCGAAAGGATTGGTAGGTGTAGGATTTTGAGATGAGCATCACTTGGAAACTTTTCCTTAGTTTTTCCTCGACCCCCTTTAACAATACGGTGTTTCCTATGACTCAATAAAGAGAAAAACGAAACTACGAAAACAAAAGTCTTCACGCTTCATATTCCTCGCATGAATATAGAGTCTTCACGGTCACACCAATTTCTTCACTTTCAAAGTCTTCAGAAAGCCAAAGTCTTTAGTTGAAGACATTCATTTTTAGGGGTCGACTTTCTCTGTAAATATGAAACTCCTCATAGACTTATAGACTTGTGTACACTCAGAAACACATTAGTCCCTTAACCTATAAGTCTTCAATACACCAAAATCACTAAGGGGCACTAGATGCACTTACAATTAGTGATGATTTCTTTCATATACTTTGCATAAGGAGGCATCCTCAAGATATTAGTCAAGCAAGTACGCAAAACGACTGGCATCGGCATTTCAGCAAAGCGTTCAAACTCTTCATCATCTTTCTTTTTAGTTGACTTGGGTGGAAAAGGCATAGGTTTTTGAACCCATGCTTCTCTTTCTTTACCGTGTTTTCTAGCCACAAAGTCTCTTTTATCATATCTTTTATTCTTAGGTTGTGGGTTATCAAGATCAACAGGTGGTTCTATCTCAACATCATTATCTGGTTCTTTTTCATTTGGTTGAGCATCTTCATGAACATCAGCATTATCTTTTTCATTATCACTAGGTGGATGTTCATTACGAGATTGAGTTTCAGCATCTGAGATAGAAGTTTCATTTTCATTATCAGGAGGTTTCTCTATTTCAGGTTCACTAGAAGCATGCAAAGTCCTATCATTTTTCTTCTTCTTTTTCTTTCTAGAAGGACTAGGTGCACTAGTGTTATTTCTTTGTGAATCTTGTTCAACTATTTTTGGGTGTCCCTCAGGATAAAGTGGTTCCTGAGTCATCTTACCTCCTCTAGTTGCAACTCTAACAACAAAGTCATGTATGTTGTTATTCATTTCATCAAGCAATTATCTTTGTGATTTAGCAACTTGTTCTAACTGGGTTTGAACCATAGAAGCATGTTTTCCAACACCTCTAACATCATTTGAGATTCTAAATAACAAGTTACTTAAGCGAGCAATCATATCAGAGTTATATTTCAATTGTTTCATAACATTGGCATTGAAGTGATCTTCTTTTCTAATGTAGTTTTCAAACTCATAAAGGCATTGACTAGGATGCATATTGAGAGGATTGTCATTATCATTGAACTTCATTAGAGAATTTACCTCTACCACCTTAGGCAGCAGTGGTGTATTAAGCCCATGTATTTCTTCAATGGGAGGTAAATTTTTAACATCCTCAGCTTTAATACCTTTTTCCTTCATAGATTTCTTTGCCTCTTGCATATCTTCAGGACTGAGGTATAATATACCCCTCTTCTTCGGAGTGGGTTTAGCCGGTGGTTCAGGAAGAGTCCAATCATCATAGTTTTTCAATATGTTATTCAATAATTCCTCATATTGTCCAACAGTTCGTTCCCTGAAAACACAACCAGCACAACTATCTAGAAAGTCCCTAGAAGCATCGGTTAGTCCATTATAGAAGATATCAAGTATTTAATTTTTCTTAAGAGGATGATCAGGTAAAGCATTAAGTAACTAGCAAAGCCTCCCCCAAAATTGTGGGAGACTCTCTTCTTTAGTTTGCACAAAGTTAAATATTTCCTGTAAGGCAGCTTATTTCTTATGAGCGGGAAAATATTTTTCAGAGAAGTAATAAATCATATCCTGGGGACTACGCACACAACCAGGAGTAAGAGTATTGTACCAAGCTTTAGCATTACTCTTTAATGAGAAAGGAAATAGTTTGAGAATAAAGTAGTAGCGAGTTTTCTCATCATGAGTAAAAAGGGTGGCTATATCATTCAACTTAGTAAGATGTGCCACAACAGTTTCAGTTTCATAACCATGGAAAGGATCAGATTCAACCAAAGTAATTAACTCTGGGTCGACAGAGAATTCATAATCCTTATCATCAATAAAGATAGGTGAAGTAGCAAACTTAGGATCATATTTCATTCTAGCATTCAGAGATTTTTCTTTATACTTGCATAGTAATTTCTCTACATCATCTCTATCCTTACAAGCAAGAATATCTCTAGTTGTCTCCTCATTCATAACATAACCTTCCGGTACCTTAGGCAATTCATATCTAGGAAGGCTAGTTCTAGCAGGTGTTTCAGGAGTTTCAGTTTCAAGCTCATCATCGGATTCAACAACATCATGTTGTATTACTCTAGCAATTTGTTCATCAAGAAATTCACCAAGTGGCACATCATCATTATCAAGCAAGGTACTAGCATCATCATAAGCATTATCCATAGCAGAAGTAGCATCATCAGTAACTTGCGACATATTAGAATTGATATCATGTGGTGGTGTTGCAAGTTTACTTATAACAGAAGGTGAATCTAAAGCAGAACTGGATGGCAGTTCCTTACCTCCCCTCGTCTTTGAGGGATAAATCTTAGTCTTTGGATCCTTCAGATTCTTCATAGTGATAAATTGGTAATAATCCCGAGTGACTCAACAAATATAGCTATGCTCCCCGGCAACGGCGGCAGAAAAAGGTCTTGATAACCCACAAGTATAGGGGATCGCAACAGTTTTCGAGGGTAGAGTATTCAACCCAAATTTATAGATTCAACACAAGGGGAGCCAAAGAATATTTGAAGGTATTAGCAGCTAAGTTGTCAATTCAACCACACCTGGAGATTAATTATCTGCAGCAAAGTGATCAGTAGCACAGTAATATGATAATTTTGATAGTAGTGACAGCAGCAATGGTAACAGTAATAGTGATAGCAGTAATTTTGTAGCAAGTGTAACAGTGATGATAGCAGTAGTAACTTAGCAGAAACAATATAAGGTAAATTCATAGGCATTGGATCGGTGACTCGTTGGATGATATTCATCATGTGACAGTTATAACCTAGGGCGATACGGCACTAGCTCCAGTTCATCAATATAATGTACGCATGTATTCCGTAAATAGTCATACGTGCTTATGGAAAGAACTTGCATGACATCTTTTGTCCTACCCTCCCGTGGCAGCGGGGTGCATATTGGAAACTAAGGGATATTAAGGCCTCCTTTTAATAGAGAACCGGAACAAAGCATTAACACATAGTGAATACATGAACTCCTCAAACTACGGTCATCACCGGGACTGGGCCCGACTATTGTCACTCCGGGGTTGCCGGGTCATAACACGTAGTAGGTGACTATAACTTGCAAGATCGGATCTTAAACATGGATATAATGATGATAACATAAACGGTTCAGATCTGAGTTCATGGCACCCGGGCCCAAAGTGACAAGCATTAAGCATAGCAAAGTCATAGCAACATCAATCTTAGAACATAGTGGATACTAGGGATCAAGCCCTAACAAAACTAACTCGATTACATGATGAATCTCATCCAACTCCTCACCGACCAGTGAGCCTACGAAGGAATTACTCACTCTCGGTGGGGAGCATCATGGAATTGGCGATGGAGAAGGGTTGGTGATGACGAAGAACGAAGATCCCCCTCTCCGGAGCCCCAAACGGACTCCAGATCTGGCCTCCTGATGAAGAACAGGAGGTGACGGCGGCTCCGTCTCGTGGATCGTGATAATTCTTTCTCCCCGATTTTTTCTAGAAAAATAGGATTTTATAGCGTCAGTTTCAGGGTCTGCAGGGCCACCAGGTGGGGACAACCCACTTGGGCGCGCCAGGAGAGGGGGGCGCGCCCTGGTGGGTTGTGCCCACCCAGGGGCCCCTCTCCGGTAGGTCTTGGCTCCAGAAATTCTTATATATTATATAAAAATTCCTCGCAAAGTTTCGTTCCATTCTGAGAACTTTTATTTCTGCACAAAAACAACACCATGGTAGTTCTGCTAAAAACAGCGTCGGTCTGGGGTTAGTTTCATTCAAATCATGCAAATTAGAGTCCAAAACAAGAGGAGAAGCGTTAGGAAAAGTAGATACGTTGGAGATGTATCACCCCCCCCCCCCACTTCAGGTTGTACCTAAATACGAATACCCGACCCATATATGGGGAGGATATGAAGGTGTACGGGAAATCCGCCACGTTAGATTTGACCCACCCCATACCACCTTTACTCTTTCTTTCCTCTCTTTGGTGGAACCACGAACCACCTCCACAATTCATATGCATGTGTGCAGACAATTTGGAAGACATGGTTGTATGCACTAACAAATAGGGTATCAAAGCAGACATGCCTGGACACCATATGAAGGCGTCCGCAAACATATATGGGGGGAACGTTAGTCAATCGTGGTTGTAGATGCTCTAAAGACCCTGGTAAGGCCATCTCCAACGTCGTGCATCAAATCAGACACACCAAACGTCTGCGAATACATTCGAACATTAGGAGCCGGGAGTTGGCGGAGTTCCTCACTACCGAATTGTGGATTGTGTCTCGCAAGGAGGAGAAGGAAAATTGCCTCGTCATGCAGTAGTGCACTGCCCATGAGAGCGATGAGGCAGCTATGGCGAGGTTCGCCGTGGGAAATCCACACCTTGTGCAGGAGAAGTACGAAATCTTTGCCAATAAGGATGCGCAAGGCAAGAAGGCGGTCAAGAAGGAGGTCGAGTCTAGCCCCCTCAAGAGCGATCAAGAAGGAGGACGTGGTAGGCCCCTTGGTGATCAAGGTTGTGTCCGACGATGAAGAAGAATAGTTGGATAGTGAGACATAGCCATTCCTGGAGCCTTGGAACCGTGTCGACGACGAGATGATGATGATGAGTAGTGTGCTTAGTACTGAGTCTATCGTAGTACTTTGGTAGTGAGTCTAACATGTTTAAGTTTGGACATTTGGTATTTTGAAATATCGAAATATGCAATGATCATGTGCCCTATTTACACCACATCTACTATGACACAAAAATGTTCTAATGCCCTATTTTACACCATTTTCTACGTGATACATCACAAAGGTATCTACTTTTTCAAACAATTTTGCTATTTTTTGGCCTCTCATTTGCATGTTTGAATGAAACTAACATGGACTGGCGTTATTTTCAGTAGAATTGACTTGGTGTTATTTTTGTGCATAACAAATGTGTTCCAAACTAAACGGGAATTTTTGAGGATTTTTTCCAGAAAAAAAGAGGACTAGTGGATCGAAGATTGATCAAAGGAGGTCAACCAGGGCGCCACATGGCTTGGTGGTGCATGTCAGCCCTAGGGCGCACCAGGAGTCTGTGTGGGCCCCTCAAAACCGTCTTACAATGATTCCACCAGCTATAAATCACATATATTCTAGAAAAAAATCACAAAAACTATTGGAAATATGCTCTAAAGGCAATAATGTTTATATTATTATATTTTCATATTCACAATTAAAGAGCCTACAACTGTTATGATCCTGGAATACACGATTTAGTGGAAAACTCATATGCACATGTGGAATGATAAACTGTTAAATAAAGATTCCTAGTCTTGCCTCTAGGACTAGCTCAAGGGTTGTTGGTGATCACATTTTCAGGATCTTAGGCTATCTTTTAAAGTGTTAAACGATAATCCTAAAACAACATTGAGATTACGATGTTAGAAGAACGATCATATTGAATCGAATCAAATTTGTCTGTTATGGATTGAGTAATATCATTTATAATCAATTGTAATATCACAAAGTGCTAACATATGATTTTGCTCCTTAGACCATGAGAGCATCGTAGTCACTTCCTACCGTACGATGAGCTTTGGGGTTGCTCAAACATCACCTGTAACACGGTGATCATAACGAGAACTTACGGGTTCATCAGAAAGTTTGACAAGGAACTAGATAGCTCAAGAGCGGGATTTGCTCCTCCGACGATTGAGAGATATTCTTAGGGCACTCATGGTGTGACGACGTCCATCATCGTCTGGCTAGACACAGGTGAGTACGTCACAGGGATGCCGGAACACAACAACGAGAAAAATGAATAAAACCAGTAACGAGGATTTCGGTATAGTGAGCATAGTGATGACTCAGGAGGATACTGATGCATCCCGGGTTTTGTGAAGTATCGTGAAGCAAATGAAACATCACATGATAACCGAAGGCTCACTCGCATATCATTCATGTGCTCATACGGACCGATATGGACGTCCACGGTCCCGCTATCGATCATTGAATGAAGGGGTTTCACTCATGTCTATGAGTTACCGAACCTACGCGGTCACAAACTTAAGGCAATCATGATCTGCTGAGTGCTAGTAGTACGGGAGTGATGAGAATATATTTACAGAATTGTTTCATTAATATTTGGAATAGTTCCGAGAGGATCCGGAAGCGTTTAGGGGTCACCATAAGGGTTTCGGTGAATATCGGGTAATACCGGGTTTTACCGATAAATATATATCGCTGAAAAATGTTTTCAGGGATGTTAAATTATATATATAATATGAAAGTATTTAAAACTATTTTGTATTTAATTAAATATCAACGAGCCTTATAAAAGACCAAGATGTGGAAGGCAACTTGGGCCACAAAGGCCCAAGTGAGGAGGCGTCTCCCTTGAATTGGAGTGGGGGAGGAGTCCAACTCTTCCCCCCTTGGCGGGCCAAAGGGGAGGGACTTTCCCTCCCCTTATGAGGCCCGTCCTCTCCCCTCCAACCTATATATACATGATGATTTGTGCTCTTTTGACATACAAGTTTTGGAGACTTTTCTAGTTTTTCTAGTTTTAATTCTAGTTGGTCCTAATTGACTAATTAGAGCTAGACTAATCCTCTAATCCTCATAATTAGAAGCCCATTGTGGTTCTAATCTCCTTCCTCTAATTCTCTCGCGACGATTAGCTCTAGATGATGAAGCACTGCCGGATCGTGAAGGCTGCATGCTTACAACCAAGCAGAGAGGTCGTGCTTTCAGTCTTTCGTTTGAGGGACTATTCATGGGCGGTTCGCGGGATCGTTCATCGATTCGAGGGACTCCAAGTACAATGTACACCAACACGTTCTTCTTCCGCTGCAACTCGGTGACGGTAATGATCGTGATCCCAACCCATTATGCATCTTCATATTAATCTTGGGTGTGCGTAGGCGTGAATTTTTTTTGTTTTCTACTACGTTTTCCAACAAAAACTCCTTGACGCATTTTACGATACGGAGACGCCGTCAACTCCCATTGTTCCTCAGGAAATCCGATCTAGAGTCTAATTTGGGCTTCGGAAAGGGAAATTCGTCGTCGTCATCACCAACTTTTTTTCCAATAGCATATTAATGATGCTCTTCCCTATGTGTGAGTAATTCCCTTGTAGACACATAGAGGTAGATGGAAATTGGATGGGATTTCTTATGTAATAGATGTCTGATTTGTTAGGGCTTGATGGCTACTGGCCACTATATGTTATGAGATTGATGTTCCTATGATTTTACTATGCTTAATGCTTAACACTAGGGCCTGAGTGCCATGATTTCAGATTTGTGTTCTTGTCTTCTTGATCTTATCTGCAAGTTGTATGCACTCGTTATTGTTCTGAACTCTAGACCCCAAAATGACAATAATTGTGATATCAACAAGGATGGCTTTACCTTGAGGGTTACATGTATTCATTGATTGTTAATGCTTTGGTCCAGTTCTATATTAAAAGGAGCGCTTTAATTACCCTTATTTTTCATTAGGATCCCACTGCAACGGGGGTTAGGACAAAAGATGTTGTATAAGTTCTTATTGTAAGCACGTACAACTACATAAGAAATACATGCCTATATATATATGATCGATGAATTGGAGCTAGGTTGTTGCTCTATGTTATGACTGGTACATGATGAATCTCATCCGAAAAAACCCCTTCCATGCATATGCTTGTTACTATTGTTGCTCTCTCTAAAATCACTACTGTTGCAAACTGTTACTTTTCTACAATACTATATTGTTACTACTCTGTTGTCGCTACCATCATATTACTTTGCTACTAATAAATTATGCAAGCAAGTTATCTATCTAGGTGCGGTTGAATTGACAACTCAACTGCTAAAGTTTATAAATATTCTTTGACTCCCCTTGTGTCAAATCAATAAATTTTGATTGAAATACTTTCCTTGAAATTTTTTGCGATCCCTTATACTTGTGAGTCATCACTACGGTATAAAAATTTCTAGTGCCCTACAACCACCGTTTTTGGTGCTCTATTAGAGCATCTCTAACCGACCCCCCATAATCCTTTAGAGGAGAAAATAAAAACTGGTTTTCCTCCTCTAAACCAAAATTAGTCAAAGACCTAAAACTGTTAGTGGAGGATAAAGTTTACTCTGAGCGGTCTCTGATGCTTAAATATACTCGGCCTCCGGACGTGGAGTAAAACATTCCCACTCCACTTCGCCTCAACTACCACCGCCGTTGCCGCCCAATCCATTTCGACGCATCCCCAACCTCACCCACATCCACTCTGTCGGCGCCAACCCAACCACCGCTCCCCATCGCCCATCCCTAGTGCTCGACCCGTGGATCCATGCCACCATGAACGTCACCGTGCTGGCGCACCCTCCTCCCGCAACGACGTATCCCACATCCCCGACCTGCCGCCTCCGTCATTGTCGGAGCCAAATTGCACCGGCGTGGAGCAGTGCCGGCATGGGACGTGGGTGGCGGAGATATACGACCACGACATCGGCAAGCGCTACTGGCTTGGCTCCTTCCACTCCGCGTTGCAGGCGACGCACACATACGACATCAAGTCGGTGCATCTCTATGGCGCCGTCGCCCATTGCAACTTCCCCCATGGCCCACCGCCATTGGAAGCGCGAGTGCCTCGCGGGGGAGCAAGCCGATGAGGACTACATGGCAGAGCTCCGCCGCCGCTACCCGACGAGTGTTGAGGTAGAGCGCCAGTTGTACGGGGAGTAGGCGGTGGGGAGGATGGAGGTCATTGATCTCTCTAACGACTCTGACGGCGACAATGACAGTGACTCAAGATCGAGTCAGATAGCGAGTAGTTTTAGTGAGTTGTAGTCAAAATTTTGGTTAAGTTATCTAAATTTTTATGTAAAATATTTTGAATTTGCATCGAATTTCATTTTAGTAAGTTTTATGTAGTAGTTTCAACCAAACCTATGTTTTTAAAAACATATGAACTTTATTCAACTGAAATAACAGATACATCGTTCATGAGAATGAAGGAAATATGCCCTAGAGGCAATAATAAAGTTGTTATTTATATTTCCTTATATCATGATAAATGTTTCGTATTCATGCTAGAATTGTATTAACCGGAAACTTGGTACATGTGTGAATACATAGACAAACAGAGTGTCCCTAGTATGCCTCTACTAGACTAGCTCGTTAATCAAAGATGGTTAAGTTTCCTAGCCATGGACATGTGTTGTCATTTAATGAATGGGATCACATCATTAGAGAATGATGTGATGGACAAGACCCATCCATTAGCTTAGCACTATGATCGTTTAGTTTATTTCTATTGCTTTCTTCATGACTTATACATGTTTCTATGACTATGAGATTATGCAACTCCCGAATACTGGAGGAACACTTAGTGTGCTATCAAACGTCACAACGTAACTAGGTGATTATAAAGATGCTCTACAGGTGTCTCCGTTGGTGTTTGTTGAGTTGGCATAGATCGAGATTAGGATTTGTCACTCCGATTGTCGGAGAGGTATCTCTGGGCCCTCTCGGTAATGCACATCAATATAAGCCTTGCAAGCAATGTGACTAATGAGTTAGTTGCGGGATGATGCATTACGAAACGAGTAAAGAGACTTGCCGGTAACGAGGTTGAACTAGGTATGGTGATACCAACGATCGAATCTCGGGCAAGTAACATACCGATGACAAAGGGAACAACGTATGTTGTTGTGCGGTTTGACCGATAAAGATCTTCGTAGAATATGTAGGAGCCAATATGAACATCCAGGTTCTGCTATTGGTTATTGGCCGAAGAGGTGTCACGGTCATGTCTACATAGATCTCGAACCCGTAGGGTCCTCACGCTTAACGTTCGATGATGATTAGTATTATGAGTTTATGTGATTTGATGTATCGAAGGTTGTTTGGAGTCCCGGATGTGATCATGGACATGACGAGGAGTCTCGAAATGGTCGAGACATAAAGATTGATATATTGGACCATGTTATTCGGACACCGGAAGTGTTCCGGATAGTTTCGGATAAAACCGGAGTGCCAGAGGGTTACCGGAAACCCCCTCGGGAAGTTATGGGCCTTAGTGGGCCTTAGGGGAGAGAGAGAGGGCCGCAGTCAAGAGGTGCCCCCCAAGGGGAGTCCGAATAGGACAAGGGGAAGGGGGCGCGGCCCCTCTTTCCCTCTCCCTCTCCCTCTCCTTCCTTCTTCTCCTAGTTGGCCTAGGAAAGGGGGGAACCTATTCCTACTTGGAGTAGGATTCCCCCCTTGGGCGCACCCCTTGTGGCCGACCGGCCTCCTCCTCCCCTCCTTTATATACGGAGGAGGGGAGCACCCCATAGACACACAAGTTGATCTTTAGCCGTGTGCGGTGCCCCCCTCCATAGTTTTACACCTCGGTCATATCGTCGTAGTGCTTAGGCAAAGCCCTGCGCTGGTAACTTCATCATCACCGTCACCACGCCGTCGTGCTGACGAAACTCTCGCTTGACCTCAGTTGGATCAAGAGTTCATGGGACGTCACCGAGCTGAACGTGTGAGATCGCGTAGGTGTCGTGCATTTGGTACTTGATCGGTTGGATCGCGAAGACGTTCGACTACATCAACCGCGTTACTAAAAGCTTCCACTTTCGGTCTACGAGGGTACGTGGACACACTCTCCCCGCTCGTTGCTATGCTTCTCCTAGATAGATCTTGCGTGATCGCAGGATTTTTTTGAAATACTACGTTCCCCAACAGTGGCATCCGAGCCAGGTCTATGCGTAGATGTTATATGCACGAGTAGAACACAAAGAGTTGTGGGCGATAATAGTCATACTACTTACCAACATGTCATACCTTCATTCGGCGGTATTGTTGGATGAAGCGGCCCAGACCGACATTACATGACCGCGTTCATGAGACTGGTTCTACCGCCGTGCTTCGCACACAGGTGGCTAGTGGGTGTCTGCTTCTCCAACTTTAGTTGAATCGAGTGTGACTACGCCCGGTCCTTGTTGAAGGTTAAAACATCACACTTGACGAACAATCATTGTGGTTTTGATGCGTAGGTAAGAATGGTTCTTGCTAAGCCCATAGCAGCCACGTGAAACTTGCAACAACAAAGTAGAAGACGTCTAACTTGTTTTTGCAGGGCTTCCTATGATGTGATATGGTCAACACGTGATGATATATAAATTGTTGTATGAGATGATCATGTTTTGTAGAAGTTATCGGCAACTGGCAGGAGCCTTATGGTTGTCGCTTTATTGTATGAAATGCAATCACCATGTAATTGCTTTACTTTATCACTAAGCGGTAGCGATAGTCGTAGAAGAAATAGTTTGCGAGACGACAATGATGCTTCGATGGAGATCAAGGTGTCAAGCCGGTGACAATGGTGATCATGACGGTGCTTTGGAGATGGAGATCAAAGGCACAAGGTGATGATGGCCATATCATATCACTTATATTGATTGCATGTGATGTTTATCCTTTATGCATCTTATTTTGCTTAGTACAATGGTAGCATTATAAGATGATCTCTCACTAAATTTCAAGGTATAAGTGTTCTCCCGGAGTATGCACCGTTGCGACAGTTCGTCGTGCCGAGACACCACGTGATGATCGGGTGTGATAAGCTCTACGTTCACATACAACGGGTGCAAGCCAGTTTTGCACACGCAGAATACTCGGGTTAAACTTGACGAGCCTAGCATATGCAGATATGGCCTCGGAACACTGAGACCGAAAGGTCGAGCGTGAATCATATAGTAGATATGATCAACATAGTGATGTTCACCATTGAAAACTACTCCATCTCATGTGATGATCGGACATGGTTTAGTTGATTTGGATCACGTGATCACTTAGATGATTAGAGGGATGTCTATCTAAGTGGGAGTTCTTAAGTAATATGATTAATTGAACTTTAATTTATCATGAACTTAGTACCTGATAGTATTTTGCATGTCTATGTTGTTGTAGATCAATGGCCCGTGCTACTGTTCCTTTGAATTTTAATGCGTTCCTAGAGAAAGCTAAGTTGAAAGATGATGGTAGCAACTACACGGACTGGGTTCGTAACTTGAGGATTACCCTCATTGCTGCATAGAAGAATTACGTCCTGGAAGCACCGCTAGGTGCAAGACCCGCTGCAGGAGCAACACCAGACGTTGTGAACGCCTGGCAGAGCAAAGCTGATGACTACTCGATAGTTCAGTGTGCCATGCTTTACGGCTTAGAACCGGGACTTCAGTGACGTTTTGAACGTCATGGAGCATATGAGATGTTCCAGGAGTTGAAGTTAATATTTCAAGAAAATGCCCGGATTGAGAGATATGAAGTCTCCAATAAGTTCTACTGCTGCAAATGGAGGAGAATAGTTCTGTCAGTGAACATATACTCAAAATGTCTAGGTACCACAATCACTTGACTCAACTGGGAGTTAATCTTCCGGTTGATTGTGTCATTGATAGAGTTCTTCAATCACTGCCACCAAGCTACAAAAGCTTCGTGATGAACTATAATATGCAAGGGATGGATAAGACAATTCCCGAGCTCTTCGCGGTGCTAAAGGCTGCGGAGGTAGAAATCAAAAAGGAGCATCAAGTGTTGATGGTCAACAAGACCACTAGTTTCAAGAAAAAGGGCAAAGGGAAGAAGGGGAACTTCAAGAAGAACGGCAAGCAAGTTGCTCCTCAAGTGAAGAAGCCCAAGTCTGGACCTAAGCCTGAGACTGAGTGCTTCTACTGCAAAGGGACTGGTCACTGGAAGCGGAACTGCCCCAAGTATTTGGCGGATAAGAAGGATGGCAAAGTGAAAGGTATATTTGATATACATGTTATTGATGTGTATCTTACTAATGCTCGCAGTAGTGCCTGGGTATTTGATACTGGTTCTGTTGCTCATATTTGCAACTCGAAACAGGGACTACAGATTAAGCAAGGATTGGCTAAGGACGAGGTGACAATGCGTGTGGGAAATGGTTCCAAAGTCGATGTGATCACCGTCGGCACGCTACCTCTACATCTACCTTCGGGATTAGTTTTAGACCAACATTATATCTGGATCTTGTTTGATGTGAGACGGTTATTCATTTAAATCAGAGAATAATGGTTGTTCTATTTATATGAGTAATATCTTTTATGGTCATGCACCCTTGATGAGTGGTCTATTTTTGTTGAATCTCGATAGTAGTGACACACATATTCATAGTATTGAAGCCAAAAGATATAAGTTCAATAATGATAGTGCAACTTATTTGTGGCACTGCCATTTAGGTCATATTGGTGTAAAGCGCATGAAGAAACTCCATGGGCTTTTGGAATCACTTGATGCTTGCGAATCATGCCTCATGGGCAAGATGACTAAGACTCCGTTCTCCGGAACTATGGAGCGAGAAACAGACTTATTGGAAATAATACATACCGATGTATGCGGTCCGATGAGTGTTGAGGCTCGCGGCGGGTATTGTTATTTTCTAACCTTCACAGATGATTTGAGCAGATATGGGTATATCTACTTGATGAAACATAAGTCTGAAACATTTGAAAAGTTCAAAGAATTTCAGAGTGAAGTGGAAAATCATCGCAACAAGAAAAATAAAGTTTCTACGATCTGATCGTGGAGGAGAATATTTGAGTTACGAGTTTGGTCTTCATTTGAAACAATGCGGAATAGTTTCGCAACTCACGCCACCCGGAACACCACAGCGTAATGGTGTGTCTGAACGTCGTAACCACACTTTATTAGATATGGTGCGATCTATGATGTCTCTTACTGATTTATCGCTATCGTTTTGGGGTTATGCTTTAGAGACGGCTGCATTCACGTTAAATAGGGCACCATCTAAATCCGCGACGCCATATGAACTGTGATTTGGCAAGAAACCCAAGTTGTCATTTCTTAAAGTTTGGGGTTGCGATGCTTATGTGAAAAAGCTTCAACCTGATAAGCTCGAACCCAAATCGGAGAAATGTGTCTTCATAGGATACCCAAAGGAGACTGTTGGGTACACCTTCTATCACAGATCCGAAGGCAAGATTTTCGCTGCTAAGAATGGATCCTTTGGAAGGAATTTCTCTCGAAAGAAGTGAGTGGGAGGAAAGTAGAACTTGATGAGGTAATTGTACATGATCCCTTATTAGAAAGTAGTTCATCATAGAAATCAGTTCCTGTGATTCCTACACCAATTAGTGAGGAAGCTAATGATAATGATCATGAAACTTCTGATCAAGTTACTACCGAACCTCGTAGGTCAACCAGAGTAAGATCCACACTAGAGTGGTACAGTAATCCTGTTCTGGAAGTCATGTTACTTGACCATGACGAACCTACGAACTATGAGGAAGCGATGATGAGCCCAGATTCCGCGAAATGGCTTGAGGCCATGAAATCTGAGATGGGATCCATGTATGAGAACAAAGTGTGGACTTTGGTTGACTTGCCCGATGATCGGCAAGCCATAGAGAATAAATGGATCTTCAAGAAGAAGACTGACGTTGAGAATAATGTTACTGTCTACAAAGCTCGACTTGTTGCGAAAGGTTTTTGACAAGTTCAAGGAGTAGACTACGATGAGACCTTCTCACCCGTAGCGATGCTTAAGTCCGTCCGAATCATGTTAGCAATTGCTGCATTTTATGATCATGAAATTTGGCAAATGGATGTCAAAACTGCATTCCTGAATGGATTTCTAGAAGAAGAGTTGTATATGATGCAACCCAAAGGTTTTATCGATCTAAAGGATGCTAACAAAGTGTGCAAGCTCCAGCGATCCATTTATGGACTGGTGCAAGCATCTCGGAGTTGGAATAAACGTTTTGATAGTGTGATCAAAGCATATGGTTTTGTACAAACTTTTGGAGAAGCCTGTATTTACAAGAAAGTGAGTGGGAGCACTGTAGCATTTCTAATATTATATGTGGATGACATATTGTTGATTGGAAATGATATAGAATTTCTGGATAGCATAAAAGGATACTTGAAGAGTTTTTCAATGAAAGACCTCGGTGAAGCTGCTTATATATTGGGCATCAAGATCTATAGAGATAGATCAAGACGCTTAATTGGACTTTCACAAAGCACATACTTTGATAAAGTTTTGAAGAAGTTCAAAATGGATCAAGCAAAGAAAGGGTTCTTGCCTGTGTTACAAGGTGTGAAGTTGAGTCAGACTCAATGCCCGACCACTGTAGAAGATACAGAGAAAATGAAAGTCATTCCCTATGCTTCAGCCATAGGTTCTATCATGTATGCAATGTTGTGTACCAGACCTGATGTGTGCCTTGCTATTAGTTTAGCAGGGAGGTACCAAAGTAATCCAGGGGTGGATCACTGGACAGCGGTCAAGAACATCCTAAAATACCTGAAGAGGACTAAGGATATGTTTTCTCGTTTATGGAGGTGACAAAGAGCTCGTCGTAAATGGTTACGTCAATGCAAGCCTTGACACTGATCCGGATGACTCTAAGTCACAAACCGGATACGTATTTATATTGAACGGTGGAGCTGTCAGTTGGTGCAGTTCCAAGCAAAGCGTCGTGGCGGGATCTACGTGTGAAGCGGAGTACATAGCTGCTTCGGAAGCAGCAAACGAAGGAGTCTAGATGAAGGAGTTCATATCCGATCTAGGTGTCATACCTAGTGCATCGGGTCCAATGAAAATCTTTTGTGACAATACTGGTGCAATTGCCTTGAAAAAGGAATCCAGATTTCACAAGAGAACCAAACACATGTGCACTTCCGTGATGATACGTGTTTGTCACAGTAGGTCGCATTTTTTGTCATGCATGTACATCCATGACGATTTTATGACAGAATCAAGATAGTCATACATGTGCTGTCGTAGAAGTGTTCCATGACATTACCAAAATTATCATCACGGAAGTGTCCACTTCCATGACGATAAATCGCGCGTCACAGAAGTGCTTTCGTCAAGGGTGACCGACACGTGGCATCCACCGTAACGGAACGTCATTAAGCTATCGGGTCGGGTTTTGGATCCGATAACCCGTTAACAGCCCCGACCAATGGGGATTTTCCACGTGTAAAATCATCATTGGCTGGAGGAAACACGTGTCGGCTCACCGTTGGGGCAGATGTCATCCGCTCATTGGACCGATGGCGCCAATGATACGGCGACACGTGGCACGGCCCAACAGAGGCCATTCCTGTGAAAAGGCCAGCCCGTTTGACTTGGTCAAAATGTGGCAGGCCGGCCCACGGAAAGCCTGTTAACGGCATGTTCGCATATAGCCCATTTACAGCCCGCTAACCCAGGGCCCGTTACGCCCTATCCGAATTAGGCCCAGTAGCGTCATATGGGCCGTCCAATATGATTCAGCCCGTTTTAACTTCCGGCCCATGTGTGGCCCATGACTTCTTTCGGCCCATATGAGGACCTTTGTAACTCTTGGCCCATTAACGGCCCGTGGTGAAACTGGCCCGTAATGAACAGTGTATCACTTTATACCCATTAATGGCCCGTTATTCCATTGGGCCGTTTCCAGCCCAAGTTATCTTTCGGCCTTCTCAGGGCCCATTGATTCTTGGGCTCATTTGCAGAATTCGGTTACATACGGCCCGTTACTGTCATTTTCTGCTTGTGGGCCAAATTCAGCCCGTCGTTACAGTCAGCCCGTTTGCAGACCGTTAATACGTTGGGCCGTTTTCATGTCAAAAAAACCCGTTGGGCTGTTTTCATAGAGATATCAAATACGGCCTATTAACGGCCCGTTATGGTCCACGAATAGTACGGCCCATGACTGGCGAAATGATGATACGCCCCGTAGAAGGCCCATGGATCCTACGGCCCGTATGAGGCCCATGGATAGTACGGCCCGTAGAAGGCCCATGGATCGTACGGCTCGTAGAAGGCCCATGGACCCTACGGCCCATAGAAGGTCCATGGACCCTAAGGCCCGTATAGAAGGCCGATGGATCCTACGGCCGGACGAAGGCCCATGGATCATACGGCCTGCAGGAGGCCCATGGTTACAACAGTCCGTGTGTTGCCATGATTATTTTGGCCTAGTTACCAAAAATAGGCTATTGTGGCCACTAGAAAAAACAGAAAAAGAACTGCAGTGACTACAAGCAAACAACTAAACAAGACAATAAGGAAATAAATAAGCAAGCAATTAACGCTAGCCTATTACCGCTATTACACATATTACATCCACTGGGCATCAAAGTTCGCCACCAGTGCAAATATAGGGAACAAAGCAGCACATTACATACACTGGCCGTCAAAATTGGCCACCAGTGCAAATAAACGCGGCAGAAAAACAAGAGCATAACTGAAACAACTTCAGAAGAGCTCAAGAAACGTTATCCTGGGTATCCACCATGCTGGCAATAAGCTTAGCAAGCTGATTAGCTTTGTCCTGTTTGGCGCTAAAATCCTCCAACGCTTGCTGTTGCACCAGAAAGTATGCATCTGAATGCTCCAGGGACTTCCGCAGTCCTTCCACTTCTTGTCGCAGCACAGCTGATCGATGTCTTTCAGCTTGTAGTTGAGACTCAAGAAACCGAACTGATTCAAATAGTGAGTTTGAATAGCTTGTGCAAGCGGTAGTGGCCAGTAACTCGAACACTAAACCAAGACAGGACTTTGGGGTTGTCTCGCTGTCTTCAAGATAGTCTTCCTTAGCTGTTTTATTAGTTTTGTTGGAGACCAACAAGGATGTGTCACTATCCTGAACCTTATCTGCATTACTTCCTTTACCATTGCTTAATAAGGCACTCTTCCCCAATATTCTATCAGCATTCTAAAAGAAGAAACAAGCAGACACATAACAAGTTTAGCATGTACTAGTATATGAAACTCATTTCGGTGAACCAGTTCATTAGTAAGGTGGACAGGATTAAACTACCAAGTCTTCTATTGCCAAGTACTAGTACATAATAAAAGCATCAAACAAACATATATCTATGTTCTATGGTCACTGCATTGTCTTGCCAAATCAAAATAGAGACACGGTTCAAATCATATCAGTTCAAGACAAAGCAGCAGTGAAAGAATACAAAGCGTGGGAAACTACACGGCACAACAAGATTTCAGATGGGTACCACGGGTCTACATGTACAACAACACTATTGGCTCTGTTGTGATGCTAGTAATGTGCATGATATGAAAGTCAACTGTATACACAATTGAAATTGAAATCAATAGAGTTATTGATAAGAGCAAACCTGTTAAAGAAACATGCGTGAACATACCTGCTGTGCCATTGGAGTTTCGATTGGATCCTTCAATTTAAAAATAAGTTTGTATGAGTAAATACAGTGATACAGGAGCAAAGCAATCATAGTTAAAAAAGGCGCGCCTAAGCGAGCGCTTAAGCGCGCCTAGGCTCTAGGCGTTGGCAAAACGCATTGCGCATAACTACGCATAATCTGTGCATAACTGCGCATAAGCATGCGCTTTGGTCAATAAAGCGCAAGGCGGTGGCAAAACGCACAATTAACGCCTAGCGCTTTTTTGAACTATGATAGCAATGGAATCTTAAATTAGAACAGTTGTTCTTCAGGTTTAGGCACTTGTTCTACATGAACAAAGTACAGTAAGACGCAAGAATATAATACTTAAAAATAAATGAGCTCATAGACCTTACCACATTCTTGGTTCGGGACCAGTATAAAACAAGGCGTTCCCAGTCATCGTCCAGTAAATGTGTCTCAGGAGAACGTAAGGGAATTTGATGAGTTTCTTTGCCGGTGAAGTACGTTTTCTTCAGGTAATTCCGATACGACCACCAAGCATTCTTGAAGATAGCAGAGGTATTAGCACAGGTTACCTCATCCTGAGTTTCCAAATCGGTCCTTCTCTATAGAGAAAATTGGGAAAATTTGCTGTATTATAACCATCATGGAGGTAGGATGTATGGGACGAAGCAAAGTAATTGCCATGAATAACATTACTTACACATAACTCCTGGACAAACACCTGCAACTGGCATTTTCCTTCATCTTCAGTATAATATTTCCAAGATGGGAAGATACGCACATACGATTTAACAACATCAAATGTGATAGATGCTAAACTACGACTAGCTGGTTGTGCTTCCTCCACAGGAATAGGCGTACTAACTGGTGGAGTTGGGGTTCGCCGTGATAGTACTGGCCCTTTGGGCACTGGAGCTGCCTTACTAACTGCTCTTGTTTGGGAGCTCTGTGGTGGAGATGGTGTTGTGTCAACAGGAACTGGGTTACTATCGGCTGGGGTTGGGGTTAGATTGGGTGAAGCTGGTTCTCTGTCCATCGCAGTGGGGGTACAATCTGTGAGAGTTTGGGTTATGTGTGGTAGGGCTGGTTCTTGTGCATGTACAACCGGGGTGCTATCTCCACCAAGAGGTAGCACTGTTTTATTTGAAGACCGTGTTTTTAGTCCGCTAGATACTGGCATCACCCGCTCCAATTCAAATGGCTGATAAACAGGAAACATAGTTGAATGTACAAATATTGTATGAGAGACAGATGCAATAGATAGTGTGGAAAAAAGAGGGCATGAAATAGTTGACATGTATATTGTTTAACTAAAACGGATAGCATGACATAATTTCACATATATGATGTCTATCTAAACTAGATAGCATAGCATAACATAATTCAAAGATATGATGAATAACTAAACAGGATCGCATGACATAATTCACCTACATGTTATCTAAGTAATCAGGATCACATCATTTAATTCACATATGTGATTTATATGCTAAACAGAGGGCATTCGATATGATGTCTGAACTAAGAACATGGTGTTGAATATTGTGTATATGATGTCTAAACTATGCAATGCAAGACACCGTATGCATGATATGAGCAGTATAACCATGCCAAGTTAGAGCATACACCTCACTGGGGGAATAGGACTGGTCATCTGTCTCTGAATCCATCTCTGAGGAGCTATCGGGACCCAACAAGAGATATGCTTCGACAGGTAGCACTGTCTGCTCTGAAGGCCTTGTTTTCACTCCAGATTTTTCCATCTCCCACCCAAATGGCTGATTCACAGGAAGAGTAGTTTAATGTACAAACATTGTCGACAAATGGAAATGTAATGAAGAAAAGGATGGGCAAGATATCATTCAAATATATGATGCCTGGTTAAACAGGATGGCATTGCACATTTCACATATATTATGGCTGGCTAAAAGACATGCGACTGCATAATTCCCATATATGATATAGAAACTAAACAGGTGGCATTACAGAACATGTCTAAACTAAGCAGATGACATATATGATGTCAAAAGTAGGCACTTCAAGGCAACATATGCATGATATGACTAACATCATCATGCCAAGGTAGAGCAAACACCTTGGGGGGTAAATAGGAGTGGTCAGCGGCGTCTGAATCCGCCTCAGAACAGATATCTTCCTCTGGATTACAATCTTGAGAGGGGTGGGGAGGGTTTACCATTGAACCCACCATGGAGTGATGTCTGCATGACATTGTATTGCCGCGCAAAACTCTTCTCTTTTTCTCTACATGTTCAGCATGACTGTGTACAATATCTGACATGCATACGAAAAAAATATGGTGAGATTATGTACGGAGAGTATGCAGAAATTTAGAGTGATGGTAACAACCAGTGGATCGACGTTTTTCCGTTGAACCAAAATAGCCCTAATGGATCGACGTGAATGTATAGTAATAAGTGATGCAACAAGTGTACAACCTCTTTGCCGTAGCCGTGTCGACCTCAGCATCATTGGGTTGGTCGCTGAAGCAGTTGAGGCAGAGGTGGCTGTCGGAGGTGTGGAGGAAGATCTGAGGAATATGTAGACGGCGTCCAGGGCACTGCTCTGTTGTGATGGATCGTTCTGTCGTTGGAGCAGCTCCTGTGAGCCGTAAGACGTCAAGGCTGAAGCAGCACAAGACGGACATCGTCAATCTCAAGTGGGATTCTAATAGCATCTCCAATAGATGATGTAAAATGGATGTAAAATTAACATCACCAAAAACCACCTGACTAAAACAGATGAGGTAAAAACTGTTGACTCTGAACTTAACTGTCAAAACTGAAATTTACTGTGGAATCTGAATGCTACTGTCGAAACTGAACGCAATGGTAGCAGAGAGGCACTTGACATGTAGTTTAGGGAGGGCCTGCAGTTCATCTTCAACCTGCACCCCCCTGAGCCGCCAGCCACCACCGGCCGAACCGCCGGCCCCAGCGCCGCCTCGCCGCCCCGAAACAACTCGCCACCGCCGCCTCGGCCAGCCCTCTAGGCCCCCCGCCCCCACCCTGAACCCTAAGATAGATAGTGGGGTACCTCTCCGGCGAGCACCCGTCCCCGCTGCGGGTGGTTCTTCCTTAACTCCGGCGAGCCCGCCCCCCAACCCCTGAAAATCGACTGACCCAAAAGTCGATTCAGTCGACTAAAGTGTGGCTTAATCAGAGCAGAGCAGCAGCACGAGCGAGGGGGAGAGCAGCAGCAGCAGCAGCTGGGCGAGCGAGCGATCGAGCGAGAGCCGGAGCAGCAGCAGCGCGAGCGAGCAAGCGAGAGCCGGAGCAGCAGCAGCAGATCCGGCTAGTATGGACGCTGCCGCCGAAGGGGCCTCGCACTGGGGGAGAGCCGCCGTGGAGATGTCGCCCGCGGCGCCGGCTTCAAGGTAGCCGCTCCATGGGGGTGCGGGATGGAGCACCGTCGGCGCCGGGAGGTCGAGTTAAGGAGAAGGTGCGATGCGATGAGTGTACAACCTCTTTGGTGGCGCCGAGTAGGCCTCGGCTTCGTCCGAGGAGTCGGTGAGGATGCTGCGGTTCCGGTGGAGCAGGTTAAGGCGGCGCTGTGGGGATGGAGCAGCCGCGATAGACGAGGCGATCGTCGGAGCAGCTCCTTGGAGGTGGAGGACGGGGCAGCTGAACCGGCGAGACGGCGAGATGGACGACGGATCCTCATCCGGGGAGGTGGACGAGGGACGTCGAGCTGTTGCGGTGGACGACGTCGTCAGGGAAGAGGCTCCGGCTGGGCAGCAGTGATGTGGCGGACGAAGGAGGGTGGGGTTTCGCGGCTGGAGCGGAGAGGTTATGGCGGCCTGGGATTTCGAATGGCGAAAAGGGGGCGATGGGAGGGGGTGAAGCATGACTTAGGGACGCGCTTGTCCAAAATGTAGGGTGTGTTACAAAAGTACCCCCCACCGATTTGAACTAGTGGCCCTTTCGGCTCAGGGTTAGAAGGGGGATTTCACGTGTCGGGATTTGGCAGCTGGAGGGAGTTTTCGTGCGTGTTGTAATTTCGGGATAGCAAGGCGCGGGTTGTGAAGGCGCCAGTTTTGGGAGCACGATATCTGAATTTTCGGGATATAACAAGACGCGGGTTGAATTTTAGGGACAAGCCTAACGTGTAGTAATATTGTACTTGTACGTACCAAATCAATTCGCACTTCCCTCAACCAAAAAGAAAACGAAAAAAATAAAACTATTCACACCACACAAAGAGAGAGTCTTGCCCCGTTTTACTATACAAATGCTATTCAAAGCTACTCCCTCCTTCCATCTATATAGGGCCTAATGCGTTTTTCGATGCTAACTTTGACCAAATATTAGAGCAATGATATATGACATGCAACTTACACAAAGCACACCGTTAAATTCGTCTGTGAAAGGTTCTTTCAATGATATAATTTTCACATTGTGCATGTCATGTACTATTAATCTTGTCAATAGTCAAAGGCGGTCTTAAAAATCTCATTACGCCCTATATAGATGGAAGGAGGGAGTATGAATCCATGTTATGTCCGATTAAATTTTTTCGCTTGCTGTATAATGCATGTAACCTACTCATACCAACATTTTAGTGCATTCCAAATGTCTATACTACCGCTGCAATTCGAACTAAATTTGAATTCGTTTCTCTATTTCAATAAGAATCTACAATCATGATTTTTGCCAACTTCAACCATCATAGTTTCCTTGCTATCCGCCAGATATAAATCGGACGGCCTATAATGCAGGATGGCAGGCACACCATCATCAACAACTCCGTTTTTTATAAGAGTAGAGATAAAATATATTAAATGTAGTATAACATGTTCATAACCACACCATGTGTATCACCGTTATATATATTCACACATGCGTCGGTTTGAAACACTATAATAAATTCTTCAAATATCCGAATTCGCTTTTTATAATGAAGTATATATGATCTCTATTCGTCTTTTACACCCACACAACCCTCTTATCTTTGTAGCTAGCGCTAACTTTCTCTTGTGCATGCACACGCCCGCATCCCTCTCACCCTCCCTCAGCATTCTCTAGCTCCATCGCGCAAATTCGTCTTTTCACTTTAGGTCGTTCACCCACGGTGTGTGTAGGCCCCTCAGCTCCTTCTTTACAGCACACATCGATCGATATGCCTCTCTAGCCAGGTGTGCCTAGCACAAACACAAGCTTCCCCTCTTCTCTTGTCATCGTCCATGCCTCACTCCCACCACTCTTTTCATCGTTCTCGTACTCGCACACTCCTCCCCCCTCGATATAGTATGCCTCTCGTACCACCTCCTACATGCATCCCTCTCTCTCTATCCTTCTCCTCGTGCCTCATTTGCTTCTAACACACACATGCATGTATACCGATCGATCTCCCAACATATACCTAGATCGACTTTAACTACCCCCCCATCGATCGACGTACCTCACAAGTTATGTCTCTCCTTTCTCTAACAAAGGGCGATTGATCTTCCTATGTAGTTACGTCTGCTTACCACAGCCACATCATCCCCC
>NC_057814.1:419707497-419708177 GCF_018294505.1 Triticum aestivum | reverse complement strand
TCTAACAAAGGGCGATTGATCTTCCTATGTAGTTACGTCTGCTTACCATAGCCACATCATCCCCCCTCATAATTCGTGCATGCCTCCTGACCCGTCTCTCAAACGCACGTGCACAGACAACAAGCAGCCATCTCCTCTCTTATTGATATTGCGGGCGTGCCCTCCGTTTGTCTAGCAAGCCTATCCCACCACTACCACCCCCTCCAACACTCTAGCTCTGTCTCTCTCCCAACCTTATTCCTCTCCTGCACATATGCATGGATGCCGATCGATCTCCCTTAATAAATGAGGCAGATCGATCTCCTTAATACATGAGGTAGGCCTCTCTCCTCCTCCACACATATACCAGCCATTGTACCTCTATAGTTAATTGGGCCTCCCTCTTCCCCCACCAGACACCGATAGTCGAGCGCTGCAGGTAGGTATCCATGCCACAGAGACAAACTGCACATGTCCCATCTCACGTTCCAGTAGGCCAGCCACTCTATATCTTTGACGTGGGCACACACAAATTCGATGGCACTCTTTATCGATCGCGCGCGCACACACACACACATCATCCCTCTCTTCGATTCTATGGACACCTCAAGCCGATGATACCTCCACTCTCTTCTCGTGGATCGCCCCCTCTATATATATGTTATATCCAGGACTCTATTTCACACACATTGCATATGTTA
>NC_057814.1:419694492-419707117 GCF_018294505.1 Triticum aestivum | reverse complement strand
CTCACACAACCCCACGTAGGTGGTGTACGTATACAAGAAGAGAATAGGTGCACCGTGCACGTACTCACGCTTCGTGCCCAGCCACACCCGCGCGGGTACACGGTGGAGCTCATTTCTTTACGAAATGGCAACCCACGTGCTAATTTGAACGCCTGTAGCGGTTGTTTACCTAGGGAGGTCGTGTACCACGCGTGCACGAAACAAAGTTCGACTTGACGCGTTGCCACGTTATTTTTAAATAAAGTTATAGCGCTCAATGGCACGTACACAGAATATAAAATGATTTTTATGGAGAAAAAGGTAGTCCGCTCACTATATACAATGGAGCCTGCCTGCCTGGTTTGTCGCTCTTCAGAGTATCTCACACAAGGCTGCGGTGGCCTCTCTCTCTCTCTCGTCGTTGGTCACTGATCCGGCCGCATCCCGTCCGCCGGGGGAAAGGGAGTGTGGTAGCCTCTCTCTCTCTCTCACCGTTGGTCACTGATCCGGCCGCATCCCGTCCGCCGGGGGAAAGGGAGGAAGTGCATCGTTTCTCCGTTTGACAGCGCCGAGGCAGCACGTCCCGATCTGCGGTACACGCCGTTCTCTCTGACCAAGCTCCGGCGCGGCAGGGCCTACGCCACCTGCTCGCAGATTCCGCCCGCCGCCGCTCACCTAGTTACATCCCGACGACCTCCAGGTATCCCCTCCGGCCTTGCTCCACTGCCCGTCTTCCCACGTCGCTGCATGTGGATCTTCCATAGTTCTTTGCCCAAAACGTAGCTTGTCCGGCGTACTTTCCATATTGCATTCTCGTCCTCACACCGTTTTAGACAAACACAACCGTGTTGTTATCTTCCCTTAGGACAAGGAATATGCTTCTTTTTTGTCGTCGCATGTGTCATCAACTGTTATTGGCCAGTAATTGTTTCCTTTCTACTCGTTGCTATTGCGACCTTTTGGTGAACTGCACAAATCACTTTTTTCTTAAGAGTGTTTTGTGCAGTTGTACTAAAATGTCACATGGGCAACGTCTCTACATTTCAGTGCGACTGCACAAAGGGAGATTGGTTTTGCTCTATCCTCCTCATCCAACTCCGAGCCTAATATTCTCCAACTAGTTAGTCTTAGGAGAGACTGCAAAGGTGACTGGCTTCTATTTGTGTGTTTATTGTTTCATCAGCAGTCCTCTATTATCGTAATCACACTTAATATCTTTGGAACAGGGACGCTCAGCTCTATTTTAGTGGAACTGCACAAAATGATCGGAATGTTGCATGCTCCAGACAGCTACTTTTTTCCCAACATGCCTTGTTGATTTAGACAGAGCTGGGGGGACGTTGCTGCCAATGAAAGCATGGATCAATTTTAATTTAACACCTTCTCACAACTCTGTCTTCAGTTGTGATGTAATTATTATCTCTGATCTGCTAATAATTAACATGCATTAGCAAGGAAGTTAGTTTTTTATTGTTTCCGAAAGAGCATCGATGGCAAGACATGCGAAACAAAAGCTGAAAGCTCACACCATTGTACAATTTCATGTCACTGGAAAATTATTTGTATAGTACGTCAATTATGTAAACAAATAATGGAAGCTTGATAGCATTGCCAGAAGCCTCTTCATCATCCGGGTCCATGTGCCATGCACAAAATTATACTCCTTCGTTCCTAAATATTTGTCTTTTTACAAATTTCAAACGGGCATATTTTAGAGTGTAGATTCACTCAGTTTGCTTCGTATGTGTACTCCCTCCATTCCCAAATATTCTACTCGTCTTTCTAGAGATTTCAACAAGTGACTACATACGGAGCAAAATGAGTGAATCTACACTCTAAAATATGTCTATATACATCCGTATGTGCCAGTCCATTTGAAATCTCTAAAAAGACAAATATTTGAGTAGTCACTCGTTGAAATCTCTAGAAAGACAAATACTCCGAAGTATATTTAAGAACCGAGGGGGTAGTGCACAACCGCATGAGAGACTCAGCCCGGTCGTTGCGCCGCATTAATAGTGAGTAATGAGCAGTCAAATCATAAGCCCCACCTTTCCCACTGTAAGTTGCTCTGAAGAAGCAACCATCAATACGCTCTTCTTTGAATCTGCTCATACTACTCCATCCGTCACTGTTTATACAGCGTGCTTTAGAAAAAAGAAAAAAAATATGTGGGACCAAGGCGACTAGCAATCAGCCTGAAAAATAGCATTGGTAGTTATAGCACGGCGTCTATTACTAGAGGGAATAATGCGTACACACATGCATGTAGTGCTTCCACCCCGGGTACACACATGCATGCACTTACTCCACTTCGTAGTAGTACAGTACATGGAGAGAAAATTGTGGACTTGATTGCGGTTACCACGCCCTAATTAATTGAGCATTAAACCAAACGCGTCTAAAGTCTCTCTGGTGGTGGAAATGCATTGAGAGAAATGCATCATAATGAAGCGCGCCCTGTAAACTGTGACGGAGGGAGGAGTAGTATGAAGGTGCAAAACCAAGTACGCGTATGGCCAGTCGGTCAACGCGCCTCCTCTTGGCATATCACTGACATGTGGGACAGGAGTGTGAGCAAACCGATCTCAATTGACGACAAAGAGCCAACCCGCCGTTCCTTGAGAGAGACGAGGAGCGAGAACACACAGACGGGCTCGCATGAGGCCAAGATATATTCGAGCATGGTTGGTTGATCGATATCATTCATTACATGTTGGGATGCCGTTTTCCGCCCTTCTCCGGAATAAACGTGTACTTTATCAGAGATAAAAAAATAAGAGTACAGACGCTCCACCATGCGGTTCTAGTAGTAGTACTACTCGTACTACTGCACTTGGCTCTTCGCCTCTTCGTGAAGTCGAACAATGATGGTACTCCGCATGTTGGGTACTACAGTGTATGCCTCTGACAATCTGACACCGATGGACTGATGCATGTCCACCAAGGGTAGGTTGCATTAGTCAAAAGGCGTAAGCGAGCTTCACCTTGTCCTGCAAGCTTCTCCTCGTTCTGCGAGTTGACGGGACACACCAAAAAGTAGTGCTAGTCCATACTCCCTCCTTTCCGGTTAATATGGCTTAATCTTTTTTGCGGGTAAATGAGAGAGCTTTATTCATATATAAGCATTCTTAGGACGATCAGCCAAGACACTGGTCACTAGGAAGCGAGGTACCCCGCAAAAAAAGAAGTAGGAAGCGAGGTGTTTCATCAAGCCAGCTCTCGGCCACATTCAAAGTGCAGCAAGCACGGTTCGCACGAAGATGCGCCGCAAGGTTTGCTGACCTGTTTACATGCAGAATAACAAAAAAAGAGGAAATATTACCGAGCGCTACTATTTGTAACAGGATATGAGCCAGAATTAAGCGAGAATTGTGGCGAGTGTTCCATGCAATCAACTTCCATTATCACATGCGAGAACCCTCGAAGAGAACCAAATGTGTTGAAGATTTCTTTATCACATTTTAAAATTATAATAAGAGTGCAGACGCTCCTCCATCCGGTTCCTAGTACTAGTATAGTACGTACCTTTATAGACTATAGTACTAGTAAACTTTGCGCTTGGTTGTTCGCCTATTCGGGAAGTCAAACAATAATAGCACTAGTAGTATAGTGTATGCTTCTGGCAATCTGACACCGAATTAACTGTTGCACGTCCACCGCCTGAGCGAGGGAGAGCTTGCATTAGTCAAAAGTTTCTCCTTGTCCTGCGAGCCACCGCGCGCAAGCTTCTCCCGTCCTGCAACCTTCTCCTCGTTCGGCAAGTTGACGGGACACAGCAAAGTAATGCTAGTCCATACTGACTCCTCTCCGGTTAATATGGCTTAATTTCAAACGAGATAAATACACTGTCTGTCACTGTATATTTGTAAAAATATGGTCAGTGGACTTCATAATATGCTCATTGCGCTCAATATATATATATATTCCGGTGTTTATACGGTCACTAGCTCATCCTGACTGAGTATGTGTGTGTGCATGCACGTGTAGGTTGAGCACTTGAGCGTGACCGTGTGTGTTCCGTCGTGTGCTCGGACATGCATGCATTAGGGCGTCGCGCGCGTTTTTGCGTCCATGTGTACGTGTGACTGTTGCATACACGTAGGGGGAGTACGTGTAGGGGCCACTAAGGAGCAGTCAAATCACACAGTAAGTTAGTCGGAAGAAGCAACCATCATTTCACTCTTGAATGACACGTACACAATATAAAATGGTTGATATGGAGAGAAAAATAAAACCACTATTTATACACTAGCAGGAGCCTAAGCTACAAGCCTGCTTGCTTAGGTTGCTCTCTTCACAAGCATAGAACGACGGGCCTAATCCCGCAGCTGGGGGAAGGGAACAATGTTCTGCGTAGACGCGGTCGACATCGGCGAGGGAGAAAACCCACAGTCGGTGCGTCCCAATCGGGGATCACCGCGGTACGGGCCGATGCCGCGTCCCAACCGCCCTTCTAGCTACAGCCAACGTCCCAGGTAGTCCATCTTCCTTTTGGAGCCGGCTTGCTCCACTGCCGTAGCTCCATCTCCATGTCGATCTTTCTCTACTTCTACCGGCTTCTACTTTTGATGAGTTTATGTCTAATGAACTAGTGCCAGTACTATTATTCTAATCACACTTCTTCAATATCATTGCCATCAGGGATGCTCATGTCGATTTTAGTGGAACTGCACAAAAGCATCGTATGATCCGAGGGTAACAGCCGTCTTTCCTTCGACAGGTTCTACCTGGCCAGGAAATTAAATCATGTTTAGGGTTTAGGGTTTAAGCCGTAGTGACCCCATCAGTAGTTTTTCTTTCGTACACGCTCTCACAACTTTTTTCTTTAGTTGTGAAGTAAATATTGACTATGATCTGTGAATCATTGAGATGCATCAGCATGCGTGTTAGTTTTCCTTTGTATTTGATGAAATGTTGTAACGGGGCAACCTTGGAATAGGAATGAAAATGGAGTGGAAAGTTTCCGTTTTTCCGGAGAAAAAATGGAAACGGAGAGAAACCAACGTTTCGTTTCGTTGGATCGCGCCATCGAGCAAAACCAACGTTTAAATCACGTCGGTCGTGTTCGTGTCTCACCCTCCTCCATGGCTCGACCCCACACGGTCGCTCGGCATGCCACTCACCGCAAACCGAGTATACGATAACTTTCCCGCCTGCTTGTCGATGGATCGCGCCATGGAGTACTAGCACTACTGGAAGAGATTGACGAGTTGGGGGAGGACAGCTAGCTGTAGCACGGACTCCCAAGAACTTTTTACATGCATGTTGTAGCCGGCTATTGCGACCTTTGAACGCGGAGCAGCCACGTGCGCGGCGCGGGCGACGCTCTCTCGGCCGGCGCGCCGCTTCAATGCCGGCGCCAGTGAGAGGTCGCGTCCGCTCTGGCCGGGCATGAATGCGGCACTGACCGTTTCGGGCAGGAAGCACGCGCGGGTGATGAAGAGGGTTCGGGTTGGTCAGGACCGGCCGTGGCAGCGGTCCGGACGTGCGCAAACAAGAGATGTTGTACGCTAATATTGTTGCGTATATAATTAACAACGTAAATAATGTGCCAATTGGACAAATATGATTGGAGATGGAGATGGAAATGGAATTTTACGTAAACACGGATATGCATGTCTATGTCTATGTGTGTGTGCGCGACGACTCTCGCGACCTGGAAGCGGGGGCGTGTTTTTGATCGAGTTTTCTTTCTTGGTACGTTAGAAAATCAGTTTGTCTAATTCACATCTAGATGTTATTTAAGGATATCACATCTAAGCTCCCACAAGTATATAATGTAGCAACAAGAAACAAAAAAACTAGGAAAAAAATAGACCACAAACAGAGTGGACATCAACTTAGATGTGACATAACTATGTCACATCTAGATGTGTCCTAGACAGACCCTTAAAAAATTGTCCGCCAATTTTCGTTTCTTTTTTTCGGGAACGCGCGTATTCTATTTAAAACCACTGCTATGGAGAGATTTTTTTACTCCATTATAGCCTCTTGTTTGATAGAGTTTCTCGCGTCTCGCTCTCTCACCCTCTCCATATATGTTACACGCTGGAGGCTCAGCGTTCATTTGCTAGGGTTTGCTATATTCACAGTCTCTCACCCTCTCTTCACCAGATCTAAACAAGATTGTGTTGGCCTCTTGTCTCTCTCTCCCCCCTCACAGCTGGTGAAGGAGGCGTCCGTATCCCGTCGCACCGGGAAGGGGAGGAGGTGCAGCGTTCACTCTATCGCCTTCGGCGAGGGAGGCAATCCACTGCCGGCTGCGCTGTTCTCTTTCACCCAGCGCCTGTGCGGGAGGGCCACCGACCCCTTCTTCCTCGCTGTCGTACGTAGTGTGGGCAGATCCGGCCTCCCGCCGCACGCCTTGCCACATCTCGATGACCCTAAGGTATAAGTTTCTTTGAAACCGTCGTTGCTCTAGCTGCATGTGGATCTTTTTTTATCTGTAGTCGAATCTAGGTCTTGGTTCAAAGAGGAAAGAAGGGTGCGGTGGGCTGGAGCAAGAATCTAGGACGTGGTTCAATGAGGAAAGGAGGGGCGGAAAGTAGTATAGACTGGCTATCCAGCCGCTTTGTAGGTCGAAAAGGGAAAAAGGGGGTAACCCAGTACACACATCTGTAAGGAACCGATCTCTTTGTTGAAAAGGGAAAGAAACTGGGGGGTCGGGTAGTTTGTGTAGGACTAGATTTGCTGCCCTCACATAGGAAGAAGGTTCAAAGAGAACAAATATGGGACCAGCGCATATATGCTGCTTGGCTACATACTCTGCATCACCCATTTATACGTGTGGACGCACATGGTGCTGGCATGTCCCATACAGCTATTTTGCTGTTGTTAATCTAAGAATACCGCCGGAAAATTGAAGCAATGCCACTGTTAAAAGTAAATTGCATTTTTTAACGAATGTTGTTTCAAGAGAATGTATCTGTTAATATGAATCAATGCAACCGTTTTAGAAATGCTACTGTCCTACTTTGTTTTCCATCCAAGATAAGTTAGATGCTTCTTTCTGTCACCGTTTGTTTCATCCTCCTTTATCGGCAAGTAATTGTTTCCTTTTTTGCCTCTGTTAAAACAGGGCTATCGATTCAACTTGTTGCTATTGCGACATTTTGCTTCGCTACTCGAAACACTTATGTTTTAAGAGTGTTTTGTGCAGTTCAACTTGAATGTCACACCGGTGACTTTGCTTAATTTTGGTGGAACTGCACAAAAGGAGATCGAGATTTGTTTCCAGTCTTCGTGGCGAGTTGTTTCAAATCTTGGTCTCAACCACATGATGTGCAGTGTGCTTTGAGATGTTGTGCTACTTGTTTTGGTACTGTTTTAAATAAATGTTGAATTGAAACTATTGTATTGCTGTCTTTTCCCATTAAGTAGTGAACAAAAATGGGACCAACCCAGACATGATGCTTGTTGCTTTGTTACAACAAATTCAGCATCACCCCCTTTATAAGCCAGTAATTGATGCCACTCTTAAATTAACTACTGAATCTTATTTCAAAACTGCAACACTTGTTAGGGATTGGCGGGATTACCAGTAATTTTTGTGGCCGCATGTTTCATCCTTTATTAGCCAGTAATTGATTCCTTTTTTGCCTCTGTTTAAACAGGGATATCTATTCAACTTGTTGCTATTGCGACATTTTGCTTCGCTACGCGAAACACTTTGCTTGATTTCAGTGCAACTGCACAAAACAAGATTGGATTTCCTATTCGTGTTGGCAGATTCGTATTTTATCTTGTCCGTCTCATGAAAGGTCAGTACAGGCCTTCATCCACATGATTGTGCAGTGTGCTTTGAGATGTTGTGCTACTTGTATTGGTACTGTTTTAAATAAATGTTGAATTGAAGCTATTGTATTGCTGTCTTTTCCCATTAAGTAGTGAACAAAAATGGGACCAACCCAGACATGATGCTTGTTGCTTTGTTACAACAAACTCTGCATCACCCCCTTTATAAGTAGATGGAAGCACATACTATTGTTGCGCCCACTCTCCCCTGGAACTGTTTATGCTTTTCGTTAATCTAATGCCGCTGGTAAAATTAAGCAATGCCACTCTCAGAATTAATTAACTACTAAATCTTAGTTCAAAACTGCAACACTTGTTAGGAATGGTACTATCCTGCTTTGTAGTTCTTTCTACATGTTTAACCAAGGTATTGTTAAGATAATGTCTCTGTTAAAATGAATCAGTTGCATTGTTTTAGGAATGGTACTTTTCTGCTTTGTCGTTCTTTATACATGTTGAAACAAGGCATTGTTAAGATAATGTCTCAGTCAATATGAATGAATCACACTGATGGAGAATTGCTACTCTCCTGCTTTGTTTCCCATTAAGATAAAGTATATCAGTAGATGCTTTTCTTCTAGGAGTACAAGTCATCAACCGTTATTTCTCAGTAATTGTTTCCCTTATACCTATCGTTGCTTACAGGGATATCAAAATTAAAGCTCGGTTTTATTCCGACTTCGATTTTAGTTGAACTGCACAAAAGGAGCCAATGTGTCCAAGGCAAACTGCTGCATTACTGGGTCCAGTTGGTCGTTCCACTTTGCAGAAAGAAGCAGTCACTGTTTGCGCTACATTACAGAAGGAATGACCGAGAAGCTTTACAGAGTATTATTAGACACCGAACATGACTAGTCTCCAGAGACCATTGGCAATTTAACAACACGTGGAGTGCCCTGGGCAAAAAGTGCCCAAACAAGTACAAGAAGCTACGGCAGGATTCCACGATCATAGGCATTACATATTTTGAATGGGAAAAGCTTGTCAAAGTTTAATCATTGATGTTAGCAAGAAGACGTTAGTTTAATATATTGGAATTGGAAAACCTTGTCAAAATTTGCTCATTGATGTTAGCCAGAAGACATGCATTTGATATTTTTGAGTGGGACGCCCTTGCTGTGAGCAGCGTCGAGTGTTTTTTCCTATTCCTGTGTTCAGTTTAGAAGTAAATAGTTACTCTGCTGAGATATTCCTGTGTTAAGAGTTTGTTCTGAATATTTTCTATGTAATGCCAGGCCTTGTGTTTAATTGCAAAGTTGAGCTTGGAATGTTGTGGCATGCGGCATCACGAGCTGTTCACAGTGCCTCCTGAGAATAATGCTTCGTATTGTTTTGCATGTCGATCTAATGCCGGTGATTTGCTTGTTAAGAAGATCATCCTCTTCTGTTGTTTCCGTGCTTAAGAAGTTCATCGTCTGATGTTTCATTCATAGCCTATACGACAAGTCGGGTAGGTTAGACGTGAAACCATATGATCTTCCGACCAACTCATGATATTAGGCCGTGATTGGATCGTCGTTTTCCAACCAAAACCGCTTGTAAAACTGACGCTTGTAAATTAAAGCAGATGGTCTCGGGCGAAGGCGCTTGGTTGGTCGATTTCGACTAGTAAAATATCGGAAGTACTTCACACACGATAAAAAAGCTGAACGACACTCGGACGATTGCTAATCCAGCCGTTAGCTGCTATTTCAGCCTTGCCCATGGATGGCATGATACGCACGTCGTGCATGTATCGTCTGGTAATGTCGTCCATATAGCAGTGCTCGTAAAATATACACTGGTCTCTCAAATTACACGCGTAACCCGCCGGTTTTACTTATAGACCTCGGGCCCTCGGTTTCATTACGCCTGTATTTTACGCGTTGTTTCCGATGACGAGTAAATTACACTTGTATGTTAATACAGGTTTGAAATAAACCAGAGCTCCCAAGCGCGGCCTTACCGTTTCATGCCGTCTCAGTTTCTCGAAGGTGCTCATAGGTGTCTGATGATCCTGGCTTCCTAAATGAGCAGCGGGCGCTGTATCAGACCATCCGTAGGGCCCGCGAGGCCCTCTCCGTTGTCCTTCGAGTTGTTGCGCTCGCCGTGGCGCCGAGCATTGTTAACATCGTCAACGAACATGAGGATTCAGGAGATGACTTTATTTTGACTGGATGACACTAGGGACCCACTAGGGCCATAGCCGTACGTACCCAAGTGCCTCCTTATTATGTACAACTATTTTTTTTGCTTTCTCCTGGTTTCCTGACATCGCGGTCCCACACCATTGTCAACCTATGTAGTCAATATAAACGAGAGAATTGCACAAGGTGCGGCCGACAGCTGGGACCAAGCAGCTCGAGCAGTATTTGTGTTTTTGAGGCGTGAGCACTGCAGAGTTTTTCTTGGCGATGATTTCGTTGTTGTTCAGAGGAGAGCAGGGTATTAACTGGGCGGGCTGTGGCCCGTCTAGTCCAGGCCAGATATCCAGCCCAGATACTAATTTTTTCAAGATGAAAATGGCTAGCCCAGCTATACGTCTTTTTGAGGAATACCCAGGCAAGGTCAACTTGTTATTCTCCGCCCCGCTGGGCCGCAAATCTTTCCTAGGAGGGATGCATTAGGCTTAACAGGAAAATGGGCTTTAAAAAATAATAAATGGGATGTAATTATAAAAACTGGGCAGTAACTATAAAAAATGCACCAAACACGAAATTAGTTTATAAAATATTATTTATGGATTTTGAAAATATTAAATTTTCATTGTTGCGCGCGCAATGTTTCGTTGGATTTTTACGTAATACAAATTTATATTTAATCTGACTAGAAATTTCGGGATAAAAATATTTCGGATCCCATCAAAATGTGGGAAATTTTATTGAATTCTGTCTTCAACGGTTGGTTGAAATTATTAATCGTTGTCCTAGCTAGAAAATGGGTTGTACTTTTAACAAACTGTAAATGGACTGTTGTAAATTCCATTAGAATTCAAAAATGGGTTGTACATTCTTACAAAACACAAATGGGCTATAAGTTCTCTGCCACACACTTGTGGGCCTGCTAAGTGACGCGTCCCCTAAAAAAATAAGTTGACGCGTATGCAAGGCTTTGTCAACTTATTATAGTCAACACACGGTTCTAGCAGCAGTGGCCGTTGGATGTCTATCCAACGGATGTCGTGCTTCTTCTTCAATCTCGGATATTCTTAGCTTCGACCGCCCAAAAAATGATTCCTCCCCCTAACATCTGGGGCGCACCGTTTCCGAGGCTGACCTGTGGGCCTACTAAGTTGGAGCGTACCAAGGGCTTTGTCAACTTAGTCAATATAAATGATTCTAGCTTCAGTGACTGTACGATGTCCATCCAACGGCCGTAGTGCTTCTTCAACCTCTGGTCTTCTTGGTCCAGCCGCCCAAAGCAGCGTCGGTCGTGCCGCCTGCTCCTGCCTCCTGTGGTCGGCTGTGCTGCCGCGGAGGCCTCACCGCCCCCATACTACTCCCACCGCTGGCCAGGCCATCCCTCCACTCACCCACACCCCCTGTTATTCTGCGGCGACGGCAACCTCACACCGCAGCCGAACCAGTGAACCCTCGTACTCCTCTCCGCGCGAGCTTCCACTGCTGCGTCTTCCCCGGCTCCGCGTCGTCCCCTTCCTAGGCCTCGCCGTCGTCCACCGCCCTGGTGCTCTCGGCGCAGTGTGGTCACCGTGGTCAACAACCGACTTCCATCGGAAGAGTACTATACGTGGAGAGGCTGACAGCTGGGTCCACGGCGGCCGCAAGGAAGTGCCTCCTTATTACGCGCAAAATAATTATTCCTCCACCTGACAGCGGGGACCCACCGGACGGGCCACCTTATTTCGCAAAAAAACGTTTCCCCCCTGATTGCTGGGACCCACCGGACGGGCCACCATATTTCACGAAAAAACGTTCCCCCCGCTGTCAGCTCGGACCCACCGGAAGTGCCTCCTTATTACACACAAAAAATGAATACTCCCCCAGCTAGCTGGGACCCACCTTGGTGGGAGGCTGACTTGTGGGCCTACTAAGTTGACGGGGACGGAGGGCTTTGTCAACTTAGTCAATATGAACGATTCTAGCTCCAGTGACCGTACGATGTCCATCCAACGGCCGTAGTGCTTCTTCAACCTCTGGTCTTCTTGCTCCAGCCGCCCAAAGCAGCGCTGGTCGTGCCGCCTGCTCCTGCCTCCCGTGGCCGGCTGTGCTGCCGCGGAGGCCTCACCACCCCCTACTATTCCCACCGCTGGCCAGGCCCTGCGGCGACGGCAGCCTCACACCGCAGCCGAACAAGTGAACCCTCATACTCCTCTCCGCGTGGGCATCCACTGTCGCGTCTTCACCGGCTCCGCGTCGTCCCCTTTCTAGGCCTCGTCGTCGTCCACCGCCCTGGTGCTCTCGGCACGGTGTGGTCAACGTGGTCAAGGAACGACTTCCATCGGACGTGGACTGTACGTGGAGAGGCTGACAGCTGGGTCCACGGCGGCAGCAAGGAAGTGCCTCCTTATTACGTGGAAATAATGATTCCTCCACCTGACAGCAGGGACCCACCGGACGGGCCACCGTATTTCACAAAAAAATGTTTTCCCCCTGACTGCTGGGACCCACCAGCTACACCTTCACATGCAAGGAAGTGCGTCCGGGCAAAAAAACGATTCGCCCCTGACTGCTGGGACCCACCAGCTACATCTTCGCACGCAAGGAAGTGCGTCCGGGCAAAAAAAAAACGATTCGCCCCCCTGACTGCTGGGACCCACCAGCTACATCTTCGCAGGCAAGGAAGTGCCTGACAGTCGGGACCCACCTGGTCGAAGCGTACGTAGCGTTGTCATTCTGGTCGCGAACGTGTA
>NC_057814.1:419693825-419694482 GCF_018294505.1 Triticum aestivum | reverse complement strand
CCCCCCTGACTGCTGGGACCCAGCAGCTACACCTTCGCACGCAAGGAAGTGCGTCCGGGCAAAAAAAAAACGATTCGCCCCCCTGACTGCTGGGACCCACCAGCTACATCTTCGCAGGCAAGGAAGTGCCTGACAGTCGGGACCCACCTGGTCGAAGCGTACGTAGCGTTGTCATTCTGGTCGCGAACGTGTACGTACATATATACTGGTCGATGTAGAGGCGCGCACGTGTCGTAGTAGAGGCGCGTACGTGTCGTAGTAGAGGCGCGCACGTAGCATGTACACGTACGTACAGCGGCCAGGGTGCAAGAAAGAAAATACGGCCACGTACATACATACGGGCAGGGTCTCGAACGCCCACTCGCGCATACGTACGGCGAGGGCTCGTGTACATGGCTGGGTCGGAACGGAGAAACAGCGTCGTCGTCGTGTTCATGGGGAGGCAACGGAATGCGTCGTGTTCATGGGGAGGCAGCGGAATGCGTCGTGTTCATGGGGAGGGGTGTGGCGTACCGCAAAACGGAGGAAACGGACCTCCTACGGTCGAAACGGGGGTCCTGTTGATCGGGAGGAGTGTGGCGTACCGCAAAACGGAGGAAACGGACCTCCTACGGTCAAAACGGGGGTCCTGTTGATCGGGAGGGGTGTGGTGTACCG